>NC_043002.1:60311195-60328695 GCF_006345805.1 Octopus sinensis | reverse complement strand
ATATATATATATATAATATATATATATATATTAATGCACATTCTCCCAATCGAGCAGTTACAGCTACATACCTCCGAGCATTTTATGTATGTATGCAGCTATGTATATATAGATATACAATCTATTCTGCACCTGTGTACGCAAATACCTAATGTGCAACTATATTCAACATGCTTATATTCATAGCTATACATGTATATTGAACTAACACTATTCATGTGCACAGAGAATGCAGAGACAGATCTTATTCAAGCATATAGATTTACATTATATGTACACACTTACATATACATATTATACACACACATACACACATACATATGTGGGTATGACTCTCTCTCTCACTCTTTATTTGTATATATATATATATACATATATATACACACATATATTGATATATGTACACACACACACACACGCATACACACACAAATATATATATTTAAATGCTGAGATGCATGCCTGCGATGAATATCTTTCTGCGGTTATTGTTTTATGTATTCAGAATATTTTATTATTATTATTATTATTATTATTATTATTATTATTATTATTATTATTATTATTTAAAAAATGAAAAGAGGAAGAACAGGAAAACATTTAAACGCTAAACCAAATTATTACCCACAAGAGCTAGAAATCAATTCAAATGAGACGATTAATATGCACAGGAAGAACATATGTTAAATTCCAAATAATTATGTTACCTGTGAGCAAAAATATATGCAAATTTTCCCCTAATGCTGATGCCTACATACTGCTCCGATATAATTTTTACATTCATACATTTAAATACACATTCTTTGTTGATGACATACATACAAATTACGCTCAAATTTATATATACACACATTTTTTTTTACATACATTCACATAAAGCCTGACAGAGTGTTTTCCGCGTGTATATGTCTATCTGTATATTTATATAATAATGTACATACGAATTAAATTTAATTCTCTCGCTTTCGCTCAGTTACTTCATCATATCCAAAAGTATTAAAGTAATAAAACTGCTTAACATTCTATTTAGGTTTACAATTAAATTTTAAAATCAATGAAATTCATCACAATTTTTATTTTCGAATATATACCATTATCCATGCGCACAAATACATAAAACGCATAGACATATTTAGATATATATATACATGACGTACCTACATATATATGTACAGATATACAACCACGTACGAGCAGAAACATCAACACGCGTATATACACATACACAGAAATACCACACTCTCATAAAGACATACATATATATATTATATATATATATATATATATATATATATATATATATATATATTATATATATATATATATATAATATATACGCAGCATTATGTTGCATGCATCAGTTATTTGCATGTTACATACGTCAAGCCGTAGTTTCTATGCTTTTCACGTTGTGACAACCCTGATTTAACCACCCCATTGATGGTATGAAATCTAGGGAGCAGTGCCAAACCAGTTTATTCATGAGTCAGAATTTTGCCATCCTTCCACCGTTTCCACATATTTTTGATATTTCTCCATATTCTCCTGAATGACACCTTTACATCTTTTCAGATTACAGAAAAAACGTGGAAGCTTCTGACATCTGTACAAAGTCTTTTGTTGCGACATTTTCTGAAACCATGAATTCCTTTCTCACGTGCCACGTTTCAGCCTTGTGCATTACCAGCAATGTTTAGAACATGTTCTCAGAAGCTTGTCTTAGGGATTTGCCAGGTTTGGTGAAGACTGTATATGCAGATGGTTCTCACTGTGGTGTTCACGAAATTGTCATTGCTTTAGCTCTGTCATCTCTTTTATTCTGGTATTATTCTACTTGTTTCTCTCATTAGACCACGGCCATACTGAGGCACCGCCTTGAAGAAGTCCAGTCGAACAGATCGACCCCGGTAACTCAAAGCCTTTATTGTATCGGTCACGTTTGCTGAACCGTTAAGTTATACTGACGTAAACACACCACCACTCACACACACGCACGCATACACACACGCATACAGACAAACAGAAAGACATACATATATATACTACAGGCCTCTTACTGTTTCTGTCTACCAAATCTATTGGAAAGGCTTAACTCAGCTCGAGGCTATAATAGAAGTCACCTGCCCAATGTCCCACATATTGAAACCGGAACCATGGGGCTAGAAATCAAACTTAGTATCACGCAGCTATGCCACTTCCTATATATCGACTTTTTGATAACAGCTACGTATATAGCGTAAGACGACTCCCTAAAGGTCCAAGATGCCAATTCACTGCCACAAATGAACGCCCCTGTAAAATCTCAATCATAGACTCTGCAGGTTAGATTTATCACACCATTCGTCTTATTTATCCTCGATCAGTGCTCATGTTTCATATGGAGCAATAAAATCTCGGCTTTCCAATGTGCTGTTCTAATATGGTGTCCTGCTACTACATGATCCAGCCGATTCTCGTGATATTCTGTTACCCATAACCCCACCCTGCGCATGAGTTTCGAATCCACATTATCCGCAGCATCGTGTGCTTTCCAAATTCGTCCACTCTTAGGTCACTGAACTTCCAGTATCGCATCCATCCATCCCACTGATAGAAGAACATAGCAAGTCCTTCTTGAGCCTGCTGATGTGCATTTACAATATATTTTGCTGTCAGTAAACAGTGACCGGACTTAGTTCACTACATAACCCATGTTATATTCAAATGAACTTGGTGTCCCTCCTCTTAAATTTTACATCTATGAACATCAGGGTCTTATTGAGACCAAAGACCTGAGCATGAGTGGGTATCTAGCATCTTAATATATTCAAAACATGAAATTGCTGAGTAAATTTATCCAGCCAATGCCATTGAGACTGATTTCTAACGTTTGCTTTCGTTTCAAAACATATTGGAAACCTCAGATATGAGTCGTCTATATTTCGTC
Organism: Octopus sinensis; assembly: GCF_006345805.1. Taxonomy (NCBI): domain Eukaryota; kingdom Metazoa; phylum Mollusca; class Cephalopoda; order Octopoda; family Octopodidae; genus Octopus; species Octopus sinensis. Next base: position 60,325,769 of record NC_043002.1, on the reverse strand, counting down.
GACACGGCGCTGGTTTCTTGATGGTAACTAAGGCCTCCTAAAAATTAAGAGAATATAGTCATCATGTTTTGCCAGTATGCGTCTTGTGTGTGTGTGTGTGTGTGCATGTGTTGTGTGAGACAGTAAGTGTGTGTGGGCATTTGTGTCTCTGTGTCTTTGTGTGTCTTTGTGCGTGTGAAATTATATATCTATGCATACATATACAGTTTTACACACACACATTCATGCATATATATACTTATATATATAGACACATCTACCTATTTTTCTTTCTCTCTCTCTCTCCGTATATATATATGTATATATATATATTATATATATATATATATATATATAATATATATATATATCATACATATATATATACATATATATATGTATATATATATATATATAGATATATATATATACATATATATATATCATATATATATTATATATATATATATATATTATATAAAATATTATTCGAGACAAAACCACTATTTTGCAAAACAAACAAGGAAAGACTTAATCAATACATAAAATTTTAATAAATAGTCAAAAAAACCGCCACTACAATCGTTTCTTGTCTTGATCGACAATCTCAGGTGGACTCCAATAATTCAGTGTCATATATATATATATATATATATTATATATATATATATATATATATATATATATATATATATATATATATATATAATATATATATATATATATATATACATAATTGTGCGTGTGTGGTATACATATATATTTATAAATTTCCCCCTCTACCAGTTCAGGGAGGATACAACGAATAAGTAAAGAAACTCTCTTTATTACAAAACGCAGGCCACTTCTTAACGGGTCTACGACAAACGATATATACACCTCAGCTTTAGAATAACACAAATACACACGCAAATATTACATCCCCAAAGAATCCATTACAAATCAACCCCAATCACAGCTATAACCCATAACGTGCCAACTTCAAATCATACAACACCTCACTACTTCCACTCATTCATATTCTCCCTTCTCTTTCTTCTCCTTCCTCTTCTTCATCATCATCATTATCATCATCATCATTGTCATCATCATCACCATCATCATCATCATCTTCTTTTTCATCATCATCACCAACATCGTCATCATCATCATCATCATCATCATCATCTTCTTTTTCTTCTTCTTCTTCTTCTTCTTCTTCTTCTTCTTCTTCTCCTTCTTCTTCTGCTCCAGCTTCTACTTCTTAAGTTTATCGCTAATGCTTTTTAGTATAACACCTACGCAAATTCTATAAATATACCTTTCAATAGAAATATTCCCATGAATTGAACTGCAACTGCTAGCCGCTACTCACCATTCGAAATACGACAATCAAGGCACTCCCAAATTTTCCCACTCCTTCTCCTCGTCATCCTTCATGTTCTTCTACCCTACCAAGAATTCACAACGACCTCGAACTCACAAGTGTAAACAAGAGAGACAGAAAAAGGCAGAAACAAGGAAAATGCCACTTATATTTGAACACTATACAAATATTCCTTTCAAAAACTTTTCTTTTAATTTTTCTAAATTTAATTATTTAATCGTTACAGTTGAAAAGGTCTCAAAATGACAGAAACCGGTACTGAAATGTTCTTTATAAAATTATTTTAGCATTTTCTATCTTGACTTGTTTATTCATATATATATATATATATATATATATATATATATATATATAATATATATATTATATATATATCAATATATCAATATATATATATATATATATATATATATAATATATTATATTATGTATATATAACACATATATTTCCTTCTTCCTTCTTTCCTGAGCATCCAATAATACTATATTTGTTCCACGTCTCACGTTGTTGTGTTTTTTTTGTTTTCTTGTTTGGATTATTTATATATATATATATATATATATATATATATGTATGTATGTATGTATGTATGTATGTATATATATCGAGGGAGAATTCACGAAAAAGAGGCGAAGTCAGGTGGTGTAGACAACAAACCGATGTATTAGTTTAACGCTCGGAAAGTGAAAAAGTCTTTGACGTTTAGAGCTTACGCTCTTCCACAGAAGGGAACAGGGAGAGAAAATAAAGAATGTGTAGTAGTTAATGATCTGTCATGGTGAATACCAAAGAGTGGGGTCATACATGAGAGCTAGGAAGAAGGAAAGATAATAAAGTAGTGTTGATCCCAAGACGAATGTGCGCGTTCGTGTGTATAAGAGAGTATGTATTTGCGTGTGGAAGAGGGCTGGTGATCTTGACGTGTGCGTGTTTCATGTATAGGTATGTGGATGTTTGTGTGGATTTTGGAAAGTGGTCAGTACCTGTGTGTGTCTGAGGTGGAGTTATGTGATGTGGTGTGGTGTGGTATGGTGGTGTGTAGTGTGGAGGTGTGTGATACGGTGGTGCGTTGTGTGGTAGTGTTTTGATCTGGGGTAGGCAGGAGTGGGAAAAGCAAGGGTAGGGTGCGGGTTAGCAAAAGAGAGAGAGAGATGGAGACACAGACAGAGACAGAGACACATACACAGACAGACAGATATACAGATATCTAGAATTAGATATAAATAGACATGTTTTCAATTTTGTTATAAACATACATATTTCTTTTGTTATATATTTTGTAACTTGTATCGATAGTTATAGAATGCTTATGTTCTGTTCTGTTTTGTTATTTTTCTGTTTCTATTATACCTGTACACACACAGACACACACACACACACACTAAACAATATGGTGAAACCTGCAATATACAAAACGCTTTGTCTTAGTGACACACTAATTTTAATGGCACAATAGTTCACAATGTCTTGAGAGGATATATTAATGAAATAATTGCACATTTAAACGTCTATCCATGGTGGAAACAACATGATTTATTTGTACAGATATCAAAGTAGACCACTGAGATTTCAACATTTTCAGATCTTAAAAGATTTATGTGTGAAAATCATCTGCTTCGAAAACGTTTTAATAATCGTATATATCTAAATCACAATAGCACATTACTTACATACTCCAGGACAAAGAAAAAATAAAACACTCTCAATACATCAAACGAAACAATTGGAAATAAGCATGCGTTGAATTTGCATATCTACATCGTTTCTTGGGGAAACAAATAAGATTGAAATTAGCATAATAGATTGTCTATTTCTTTATGAAAAGTTTTCGATATTCGTTTCAGATTTTGACGCAAGGTCAGCGATTTAGGTGAAGGGGCTACGTCTTCGTTTACATTGCTCCCGAAGTTCAAATAGTACTTATTTTAATCCAGTTCTATATTTAAGGGATGGGGAATTATTTACGTTATTTACATTTGACGGATATTTTTCCTCATTTTGTTTATTGTTAACACGTTTCGGCTGATATACCTTCCAGCTTTCATCACGTGTCTTGGGGAAATTTCAAACCTGGGTTCTCATTCCTAAGGTATTTTTCGATGTTATTACTATTTCTTTCCTTCATTCTTCAAATTGTCTTCCATTTCCCGCCGAGTGTTTTCCGTACACCTAGAGCAGAGAAGCTCAATGTATGCATTCCCAAATTACACAAGCAAATTCACAGGTAAAATACGTATTTAAAAATTCAATAAATAAATAAATTCATGGATGGATATTGTTTTCACAGAGATAATGCTCTTCTCAGTACATGAGATGTTTGAGTTAACACGATTTTTTGCACTTCCTGTAGGGATGGTACGTCTTGTGTCATTTTCAAATTGGTTTCAGTACATTTTTGTATCCTTCCTAGATATCCTACAATTACTGGTACTGGTACATCGCCTTGAGATGACACATTTTTTCAATTTCTATTAGCAAGTCTTTATATTTACTGATCTTGTCAAATTCTTTCACGGCTACATTGTGATCGCAAGGAATACTCCTGTCAATTAATAAACACATCTTTTTGATCTGATCTTTTATAATAGACATATGTCTCATAATGTCACATTACATACATTATAATTATCGAAAGATTTGATTTTTTACGATATACACTTAATTCATTAGAGTCATTTCTCGATGAGATTTCTTTAAAAATGAAACCACTGAGCATTATTATATATCTCAATATTGCACGATTCAATTTAATAGGTGGCCCCTTCCTAACGATTTCGATCATGTAATAATGTTAATTATTGTACAGTTATTATACGTCAGATTATTGGATGATTGCATATATTTACGAGATTCCGCTTGTTGTTCTATTATGTTTAAAACAAACATAACTATACAGCTCAACTCTAATCTTAAGTAGATATGTTTCATTTAAAATATATATATATATATATATATATATATATATGTTATATTAGATTAGAGATAAAACCACTATTAGGCAATCAAACAGTGAAAAACATAAGCCAATACATAAAATTAATTTTAAAATATAAAAGTTAAAAATTAAAAAATTATTAAAATAATTTAAACTTATAAATTTTAAATATATAATATATATATATATATATCTATATATATATATATATATGTGTGTGTATATATATATTTAATGTAGGATAAAATTTTTTTCGAAAAGAAATTTTATCAATCGCCAGCATATTAAAAAATACCTTTTAAAGGTTAAAATTATAAGCTACTTATAAATAAGGGCAAACGAAAACATTTCTAATGCCAAATATGCCGAAAAATTGGACATATTGTCCATTACCATATAATTTTTCACAGAACGCACGATACTCGAAAAAAACCGACAGAAATTTCTAAAAAATTCCATTATTACCATATCGGACCGATTTCAGGGTTAGTTCGTAAGAACCCTCCCTTCGTCAGTGATAACTGTGGTAAAGAAATAAATCAGATACTTACTCATACCCATGGAAGAAGCAAAACACTAAGTCATGAGCACAACTAAGTACCCCAAATACATCCAAAATAGAAATACTCCAACCCATTCGAGCCACGTGCGATTTGAACTGAGTCTCTCACAGAGTGTGAGACTACGGAAGTGAAGATTTAAATTTATATTTAATGTAGGATAAAATTTTTTAGAAAAGAAATTTAATCAATGGCCAGCATATTAAAAAATACCTTTTAAAGGTTAAAATTATAAACTACTTTTTTCGAGTAGCGTGCGTTCTGTGAAACATTATATGGTAATGGAGATATGTCCAATTTTTCGGCATGTTTGGCATTAGAAATTTTTTCGTTTGCCCTTATTTATAAGTAGTTTATAATTTTACCTTTAAAAGGTATTTTTTAATATGCTGGCCATTAACAAAATTTTTTTCCAAAAAATTTTTCCTGCATTAAATATAACTTTAAATCTTCACTTCCGTACTCTCTCACTTTGTGAGAGCCTCAGTTCAAATCGCACGTGTCTCGAATGGGCTGGAGTATTTCTATTTTGGATGTATTTGGGGTACTTAGTTGTGCTCATGACTTAGTGTTTTGCTTCTTCCATGGGTTGGTAAGTATCTGATTTATTTCTTTACCACATTTATCACTGACGAAGGGAGGGTTCTTACGAACTAACCCTGAAATCAGTCCGATATGGTAATAATGGAATTTTTTAGAAATTTCTGCCGATTTTTTTCGAGTATCGTGCGTTCTGTGAAAAATTATATGGTAATGGACAATATGTCCAATTTTTCGGCATATTTGGCATTAGAAATTTTTCGTTTGCCCTTATTTATAAGTAGTATATATATATATATAAAATACATTGAAAATGAACTTGAATCTTGTTTGCTTGCTTGCATTGTTACAAAGCCAAACTGTCGCATAATGGCAAAATATTTTGAAAGTAAAGTGTCCCTCAATTGTGAATGCAAACGGAATAAAACAATTTTCGCGAAATCGGACCAGTGGCTATTGATATATTCGAGTTATGGAGAATAAATATTCAAACGGTGCTTAATGGGAAAACACTCTGAAAACCACAATCCTGAAAGGCTAGAATCTCAAACCTTTCCATTAGACATTATGATCACCAAATTGTTTTAAAGTGAATTTGACTTTAAAAATATGGTAAATATTTCGTAAAAGACCTGTTCGTAAACTCGCTGTGAAATGTTTTTTTAACCTAGGTTTCTTTCGTGTGCATTCAGTGTATCTCACCGCAAAATATTCGGTTGCTATTTCTAGCAAACCCTGCTATAAAAGCACCACAGGTGGCGGTAGCAGTTACAGTACACATGTCTTCACTATGTGCAGCAACAGCTCCTGAATTCAAGACAAGGTTTTCATTTCTTACAACGTTATATTTACCTATCTGTCTGTCTTTCTATCTTTCTCTCTGTCTGTATGTTTGTCTATCTTTTTATCTATCTACATATCTATCTAAGCGCTTTTATTTGTTTTAACTCGTAATGCTTTTATTTCTTCTGCCGTGAATACGATACATTTCTTTCTGCAAAGGTTCTCATTCGTTTGAAGTTATTACCCATTGCTTTCTACAAAAGTTCTTCTTTCACTCCTATTACTTTCTTTACGTCAGTTCGACTTCAAAAGAAATGGATTCAGAGTTGCTAATCTATCTATCTATCTATCTATCTATCTATCTATCTATCTATCTATCTATCTATCTATCTATCTATCTATCTATCTATCTATCTATCTATCTATCTATCTATCTATCTATTGATCCCTCTATGTAAGCGTTCTTATTTATTTTAACCCATATTTCTTTCATTTGTTTTCTAACGTATCTACGACACATTTCTTTCTGCAAGGTTTGCGGTTTTTTTCGGGTCCCTTGAATTATTGGTGACTCACCGGGTTCACGGGTAGTCCAGTATATGTATATGTGTATATATCTATATATATATATATATATATATATATATATATATATATATATATATATATATATATTATATAATATATATATATATTATATTATGTATATGTGTGTGTTGTGTGTGTGTGTGTGTATGTGTGTGTGTATCTATCTATGTCCCTTACTGTAGAAGAGCGTAGGCTCGAAACGTAAAAGACTTTTTCTATTCCTGAGCATTATACTAATACATCTGTTTGTTTTGTACACCACCTGTCTTCGTCTTTTGTTTTTTGCGAAACTCTCCCTATATATACATTTTTTTACAACAGAAAAACAGAGACGTAGAACTCAACGAGAAACGAAAACGGAAAAACCATTGTTTTACAACAAAAAAACAGAGTACAGGACATACTACACAAGGAAAAATCCCCTATCATCAGCTCTCACTAGTTCGACTCCAGCGTGTTTCGAAGGCAAGACAGGACACGACTCGCCAAACTAGTCCTTCCTGCAAGAGAATTAAAATAAAATTACCTCGCAGAGGGGTAAAAACAAGCAAGAAAAAATGTAACACAAACAGGACGTAAAAACGATACAAATAAAACTACAAAATAAAATACAAGATAAAAATACATGTACAAGAAAATACAATAAGAGAAATAAAAAGAAAATACAATACGAGAAATCAAAATAAACAAGAAAACAAACGAAAAAGCCTTTTTTCTGGCTTAGACGGAGGAGGTTCTAGCAGCGCATGGGAACACTAATGTGTATCTTTACAGTTTGAAAGCCGCGTGTAAAAGGAAGAAGTTTTGGCTAGCAGTGACAAAGATGAGGAGGAGTGAGAGAGAGAGATAGAGGAAGACAAGCGGCTGAGAGAGAGATGAGGAAGAGTGGGAGGGAGAGAGAAAGTAGGGGGGTAAGGCAAAGAGATAAAGAATTTCGCGTCATAATTATATATAAAACAGTACTGGGAGAATAAGAAACGGAACATATATGTATGTATATGTATATAGATGTATATACATCTCTGTATGTACGACGAGCCACCATGCAGCATCTGTCAACGAACGTCACTCACTAATTATGATTTTCTACGCTAGGCACAAGGTCCGACATTTTTGTGGAGGGGCCCAGCCGATTAGATCGACCCCAGTACACAACTGGTACTTAATTTATCGACCCCGAAACAATGAAAAGTTGACCTCGGCGGAATTTGAACTCAGAACGTAAAGACGGACGAAATATCGCTAAGCAATTCGCCTGGCGTGTTAACATTTCTGCCAGCTCACCGCCTTGTCACTCACTAAGTATTGCTCAACGCCGGACTGTAATAGCGGACACTTGCTCAAGATGCTTCGCTGTAGATTTTTAATAGATTTTGATATCTTTAGTATTTGTAAACCCCATACGATTGGTGTCTCTTTTTTCTCGACTCTCATTGAAGTTGGTTTCTTCATATTCCGTCTTTCTCTGCTTTTCTCTGTTTGTTAATTTACTCTTATTAGAATTCATGTAATAAATTTGATACAGATTAAATTTAACATCTATAGGTGCAGGCATAGATCTGCAGTGAAGTAGATCGCCTTGCAACCGTGTGGATTCGGATTCATTCTCACTGCGACACACCTTTGCTAAGTGTCTTCGGCTTTCGTCTCGGACCGACCTGTAGGTTACTAGTAAATTTCGTCGTCGGAAACAGTCTCGAAGACCATCCACTTTTTCTGTCTCTCAATCTCTCTCTTTCTTTATGTATATATTATATATATATATATATATATATATATATATATATATATATATATGTATGTATATATATGTGTGTGTATATATGTATGCGTGTAAGTATGTATACATACACACATATATACATACGTACATACATACATACATGCAAACATACGTAGTTACGTGAGTACGAGCATACATACATATAGAGATAGATATTTATTATTAATGATCTGTATTTTCTCTACATGATATCAGCTGGTTACAAGTCCTCGCTGAACAGTCTTTCATTTGTCATTTCTCTCTCTCCGATGGATTGTCTTAAAAACGCCAGGTAACCACCCTGTACGCTTGACCTGCACGACAAGGTTAAATTTTGGTATGAAGTCTGTTGACTTTCCTGATTTCCTATGCCCTGTAAGGCGTCATGCTTTTCATTCGCACGGTGTACTGAGATCGCAATCTTCACTAAGCATATGTATTTCCATTTGTTATGTTTTTCATTTATATCCGAACACATGACAATCGGCAATGTTTTGTTTAACCTTTTAGCATTTAAGCATCCTAAATGTTTTCTGTACAGGCTGACCATACATTATTTACATTTGATGGATACGTGTCCTCTTCTTGTTTGTTGTTAACACAACGTTCAGGCTGATATAGTCTCCAGCCTTCTTCAGGTGTCTTGGGAAATTTCGAACTTGGATTCTCATTCCTAAGGTATTTTCGATATTATTATTATTATTATTATTATTATTATTATTATTATTATTATTATTATTATTATTCAGGTCGCTGCCTGGAATCGAAATCGGAATCTTGGGATTAGTAGACCGCGCTCTTAACCACTAGGCCATATGCCCGTGGCCATATGGCGTTGTGTTAACAACAAACAAGATGAGGACAAATATCCATCAAATGTAAATAATGTAAATAATGTACATAATTCCTCATCTCTTAAATATAGGCTGGCCATATTCCGCCTTTCACACCTAACCTGCATTGTTATACTAACAATAAACAAGTGTATCATCGAAATCTCAACTCAAAAAACAAAAAATACATGAGGAACTGAAAGCAATGTGAATAAATACGTCAGGCCCATTGTGAATGATAGTGGGTTAAGTCCCTGTAGGTTAGCGATTCAGTCAAAGAGAGCGATATAGTAAGTACCAGACTAAAGAAGTACCAGCAAAAGAAGGAAAACAACATTAGAACGGATATTGATTTATATAACTATAAGCCTTCATGATAATTGCTACAGCATGGCGGCAATCCAATGACTAAAGCAGGTGAACGGATTATAGATAACAGACAAAAGTTTAATCTCAGTTTCGCTGTAAAATATTTTGACTTTTCACTTCTCAACATTAAAGTTCTTCTTACACATTTCGCCTGCATTGTCTTCGAATTTGTTAACATCCACGAGATTTCCTATTGAAATAGTATTTGTAACAAATGTGTTTATACCAACCTGATAACAGTTTTCAATCTATAGAATCTTAATCTTCGTTCATAATCGCTTTACATTTAACGTATCACAAACAATTTTCAAAGTAACTGAATTATCTCCTTTGAACAGAATCAAGATGAATGTGAAGTCTCTAATATTTATATAATTGCGCTTGTTCTACGACTTCGACATGACTTCATCTTTTACGTGATAAACCAAGGAATTCTTGATGCAAAATCTACAATGCTCATCACATTTCGGTTATTTGATATTGATGGTGCGGTTCGGAATATTCCGCGTTCCATAAAATAGTTAAAGCTTCTATCATTTACTTGTTTCTCTCATTGGACTGTGTCCAGTGACAGGCAACATCTTGGACGAATTTTTTCGAATAAATTGCCACCACAAGATGTTTGTTTATACAGTTTGGTATATAGATTCAAAGTGTCTTTTGCCAAACTTCAAACGTACGTCGTGGTAAACAAACCAGCACCAGCACCACATATAATGCCATGATATCAGCGAACGCAAATATACACACGCTTGCGCATGCGCGCGCACGCACAAACACTCACACAAACACTCACACACACATATATATATATAGATATATATTTCTTTATTATTTTATTTACTTGTATCAGTATAGGTATCGGCGTATGTATATATATATTGTATATGTATATACCAAGAGACACTCAGACACACACACACACACACTCACACACACTCACACACACTAATATACACACACACACACACACACACACACGCTCACATACATGCGACTGCTTTTGCAGAGTTTACAAAATGGCTGTGGAGATTTTAGAACATTCATAAATAGGTCTTACTGCTGTTTCCAGGATATTTAATTACATCCCTTCATTGGAGTCGGTCTGAGAAAATGGTTAAGCAATAGTCAATTTAGATAAGATATAAAATGAAGACTGAAATGAAGGAATGAAAATAGATGTGAGATATGCAGGTATATTTCATTTGTAGATCCATTATTTAGGCAAAATGGTATGCATATAAGATTCCAATACCTTGTGAGTGAATTCCAATAGTACTTAAAATTGGTCATTCCAAGTATAGAGTTTGTACACAGTGCTATTGAATCGAGGGTTTATTTAAAATGACGTAAAATTAAGGAATGTATTTGTAAGTTCAAATCGAAAACTGACCACTAACTGGTACACTTTCTGTCACTTCATCTCTTTATTATCCTTCTCCTTTTCTTTTTTCTTTCCTTTTGTCTTCTTTTTTTCTTTATTCCTCTCTTCTCGTTTTCGATTTAACCTTACATATACATTCCCTACTTTTAGGTCACTTTAAATGCTGTAATTCCTATTTAGAAATGTTCTAAAATATTCACAGCCCTTGTTTTTATCTCATTCTGAAAAAGAAATTGTATATATACACATGCTGATATATGATATACGTTGGACTCCTTATTCGCATATTCACTGAACCCGGAGCTTAACTATGGTCTGTCCATAGCACTTACTCAGCATTATCTGACAGCTTTTGGTCTTATGGACACCATCCTCTCATTACCTCTATATGTGACTATAATATATATATATTATATATATATATATATATATATATATATATATATATATATATGTATATATGTATATATGAATGTATAATAATTACATCTATATATATATATATATATATACTCATATATATATGCATTTTATTATTATTATTTTTTTTTTTGCATGTGAGTATTAGTTTCTTACAGTTCACTAGCACACCGCAAGAAGGCAAACCTTACAATATGCTACGGATGTAGTTAAGATTTGGTTATAAAGCCAAATGCAGGATTCCAGCTGTTATAATGGACATGTTTTTGCAACAGGGTCTTGTAAACTCACCATGCATTCACTAGCAGCAGATGTCGCAAGAAACTATCAGCAACTCATTACAAAACACAGGTCGACATTAGTAGAGGATGCCTTTTTCAGAATGTATTAAATTCTTCAGAAAATGAAGAAAGAAAATTAATCATCATGCTCATACTGATATCGCAATATGATGACAAAATACACACGCAAACACACACACACATCAAAAAAGTTGTCTTGTGGATTCTGGCAGGAAAATCTAACAATCAAATAGTATGACTACAACAAAGGAATTTTATATGCGACTCCTGATTTGGACGATTAACTCGGAATAATAGATCGGTGGGAAAATATGCATAAACTATAACGAAAACATAATACTGGTGAACATAGGGTGTAAGCAGCCGGTAACAGCCCTTGTGTCTTCTCCACCCAAGCCAAGTGGGTTCCCATGTATATGCGGGCTGAAATAGTAGACCCAAAGATCCACCGTCCCCCACTTTATATAATAGTAACGTATAATAGTAAGGAAATATCCAAAGCCTATCTGTCCCTATCTTCGCTACATCAGAAACAATACTAATGCTACACGTGTTTCAATTTTCCAAATTAAATCTGAGCTTCCGGAAAAGGTAAATAGAGATTAGAAATTTTACTGTACCAAAACTAACTGCATGAACAATATCTATAATTGCAGAGTAGAAGGTGTTTATAAGCCATTTAAAAGAACACACAACAGCCGCGAGATTCACTTCAACATTTAAATTTAATTTATATATCAAAATATTTTTGTTGTAATGAAACCGCGATGCAGCACGAAATTTTGTCAGTGAATAGGTCGCTGTTTAAATTTAAATGTTGAAGTGTATCTAATGTTTTTTGTGTGTTTTGTTCTCTAAATATTTCTTTTAAATGGCTTATAAACACCTTTAACGCTGCAATTGTTTTTATTTTAGCACACGATCTCAGATCAATTCAATTGTTATGCAAGTACATCTCTCTAATATCTATAGTATAAACTGTAATACCTAAACATAACCGAGACGTTTGTAAACATATACAAAAGAATTAAAGTATCATATGCCTGTTCCCCGTATATTCGAAAATGATGTATGTGTGTAAATGTTAGTTAGTTAGTTAGTTAATTTTTGGCTCAAAAAGCAAAAAGCAAGGCCATGTAGGGGGACATGGAGTTATGTACAGGGTGGTGTTCATGTAAAGTGTTCAGGCCACTTGTAGTCAAGGGAGACTTTGAACCGAGCGGTCGTCGGCATCTTCACTATCTCGTCCGGCAGCTTATTCCACGGATCCGCAACCCGGACGGAGAAAGCCCCTCTCCTTCGATTGAGATGAAATCATCGCAGATATAGCTTTTTCGGAGTGACCCCGCAGCCGACGCTCTGGAGCAGGAGTGAAGAACAGCTCTTTCGAGAGGTTACACTTTCCGCTTATGATGTTGTGAGCAAGAATGAGATCACCACGGCGTCGTCGTTTTCGAATGTGTGTTGAGTGTGTTTACACATACCTACACATATAAATACATATACATATACATATATATATATTCTTTTTTTCTTTTTTCTTTTAATTTGTTTCGGTCATTTGACTGCTGCCATGCTGGAGCACCGCCTTTTTAAGTCGACACCGGGACTTATTCTTTGTAAAACTAGTTCTTATTCTATAGGTCTCTTTTGCCGAGCCGCTAAGTTACGGGGACGTAAACACACCAACACCGGTTGTCATTCAATGGCGGTGGGGTGGGGACAAACACAGGCACACACACACACACACATATATATAAATATATTATATATGCCGGGCTTCTTTCAGTTTGCGTCTACCAAATCCAACCCGAGGCTATATTAGGAGACACATGTGGTTAGTAAAAAAGCTACTTACCTTGCAGACACTCCAGGTATTTCGGGTCCTTTGCTCCAAACAAAAGTTTAACAAAATCGAAAATAAAAACATCTACTGTAAAAAAATAAACAAATCCTATTTTTTCGTTCTCAAATAACAGTCTAATTGAAAGGTTAGAGTTCCATGCCTTTTAGAATGAAGTTATATTCGGAACATCTTCCCATTATGCTCCGTTTTTTGGTATTTATACTCCCAAACTCCGAATATCTCAATAACTACAGCTCCGATTTACATGAAACTTGTTTCATTCCGTTCGTATGAACATTTCCGAGTAAACTTAATTCATTATACGCCCATTTGGCTGGATAACACTGCAAACAAACGAGCAAGTTTCAAAAGGAATTTAACTTTATCATAGATATGAATGTCTGTATATGCCTATATGTATAAACGCACATACACAGAGGCATATTTCTCTCTCTCTCTCTCCATACGTACATACATATACACCCTCACTCCAACCCACACCCCACCCTCGCATCCCCTAACATACACCACCACGCTCCACCACTAAACCAAACTACACCATCATAACTCAACACAACACACATCACCACACCAAACCACCACACCACATCGCACCACTCTGCAGACACGAGCATTGGCCACTTTCCAAAACCCACACCACATCACACCACCACGCACACACTAGTACTAACCACTTCGCAGCACCCACACAGTCATCCACACAATTACACATGAACACATCCACACGTCATGTCACCAGCCCCTATCCATACGTACAAACACGCTATCACATACGCAACCCCGCACACCTTCGGTTTGGGATCACTACTACTTTATTATCTGCCCTTCTTTCTACCTCTACTGTCCGACCATCACCATGATCGACCACTAGCCACTAGAACTTCT
>NC_043002.1:60257654-60311095 GCF_006345805.1 Octopus sinensis | reverse complement strand
AATATCTATATATACATATATATGTGCATAGCTATATAGATATGGATACATATATATATATATATATATATATACTATATATATATATACATACATATATATATTACATTATACTATATATATTACATATATGTGCATAGCTATATAGATATGGATACTATATATAGATATATATTTATATATATATATATATATATATATATATATCTATGCATCATATATATTTGTATATATGTATATTACATATGTATGAGGAGAAATAAATGTAGTAGAGCGATAAATATAAGCCAATGTGAGTGATATAACATGTGGGGGTGATTATTTGTGCGTATATGCGTATGTGTGTATGCATAGTCAATGAGCGTGTGTGGGTGTGTGGGTGTGTGTGCGTGTGTGCGTGTGTGCGTGTGTGCGTGTGTGTCATTGCGTATCAGAGTGGAAAGAGTAAAATGACATTTTGTGCAACGTTAATATGAAAACCGAGTTGAACCTTTATAAACGAATTAAGCAGTAAAAGAATATCATTCAAGATTTATCTTCTCCGAGCCATTCTCTACGTGTTATAACCATTAAGATGAAAGAAAACAGCAACTTATTAAGTTTATGTCTCGTACTCTTTCTACACCACCCTGTTCTGTCTCTCTCTCTCACTCTTTCACTCCATCTCTCAACCTTTCCCCCGCGCGCGCTCACTACAGAGTTCCCTCCTCCTACTCGTTTGCTGAATGAATGTAACGCTGTCTCTTTCTTTCTAGTTTTTTATTTATTTCCTAAACATTTAGTCTCTCGATTCCTCCACAGAATTCCCACATCCTCGACCTCCTCACATTCACCCTCTCTCTACGCCCCTCTCTCTCCTCATCCTATTTCTCTCTCTCTTTTGTGGTTTCTCTCCACCTTTCTCTTAGAAAACTCCTCTCTTCATAATTCGAGATCACTTTCCTTTGTTAGTTTTATCATATGTTTTTATTGTCCTAATTCTTGCTTCTTTCTTCTCCTTTTCTTCCTCTCCTTCTTCTTCTTCCTTTTCTCCTCGTCCCCTCTTCCTCCACCTCATCCTCCCCTCCTTTTCTATCTCTCCCTTATCCCCCTGTCTCTGTATCCTTCTTTCGTTGCGTCCTTCTTTCTTGACTTTTATTTCCCCTGAACCTTAAGTCGTTTAGATTACAACAAAGCGATGTAAAACTTTAAATCGTTTTGTTTTGATCTAATTAACTATTTTTGCAGGAAAAATATTTATAGAAAATATAACAAAAATCCAATTAATTTTCTTGTTATTTTAAAAAAAAATTTATTCCTATATTTTATTATAATATTGTTTTCACAATTTTTAAAATATATTTTTTGATTTCTTTTTCGTCATTTTTGAAACATTCATTCTTCCTGAGAAATTCAATTAGATGCCGTTGCTGTCGTTATCGTTGTTGTTGCTGTTCTTGTAGTTGTTGCTGCTGTTGTTTTCAATTTGTGCAGCTACATGAAATAGCTTTGTTGATAAACGTTTCATAATTCCAATTTCGGAGTGTATTAAGTTTAATATTCCTGTTTCCCATTCGTATGCAATGCTTCAATGTCACGACTTCACAACCAGTAACCTTCTTGCTCTCATATATTTCTTCAACCAATCTGATTTATAAAACCATAAAATTTTTGCTTATCTTTATGTTAGCATTTCACTTTCTAAAATGAGAATGATTAAATTGTCAAGTATTACGCGTTGCCTTTTATGTATATCGTAGGCGAAGCCTTCACGAAGATTTGAAATTAATAATATTATCTAAAACAAAATTAGCTCAGTGCAAACTATTTATTACTTCGCCTTCTTATATCTATGTCTTATTCTAGCCTGCACTAATGTGTTTTCGAGAACTAGGTTATAGGTATTGAGCCTAATTCTCCAGGAGATATTCATTTGTGAATTTGAGCGGTATGATTTAATTATTTACGATTCAGCATGCTTTTGGCGGAAGTGAAGAAGACGGCCGTAAAATATGTTATGTAAAATAGATTGGTCTTTGTTTCCTATGCAATAGAGGTATGTCTATTGAAGGTAACAAACATATATTTCATTATTTCCACAACCGATCAGAACAGTTATAAAGAGAATTTTAAAACACGAAGCCTAACTTGCATAATGGATATAGAAAAATACGAAATACACTAACTCATCAACTGTTGATTAGTTGGAGCTTATATTTCACGCCATTAAAGTTATTGAAGTGATGAAGCAACTACGGATGGAGGTGAACCTTAAAATCATTATAAGTCACGTTGTTAGGAATTTTTGGAAATATCACTCGCAGAACAGACATTCTCATTAAAAACTGGAGATCTTCAAATATTATACTAAAATAAGCCATGCACACACAGACACGCGATCGTGAAGACTTATACACACATGCGCACTGAAACACATACTGACACACATAGTCTCATTCACACAGGCGAACAAAAAACACAAACACACACATACACATATGCGCACATACATATAGCCACACACATACTCGCGCAAATCACATACACACATACATACAAGTATGCACACACACTCACAAGCACACACATATGTGCACGAAAGCACATACACACACATAGTCACACATACACGCGCGCAGAAAAACACACACACATACACGTATGCACACACACATACACGTATGCACACACACATACATGTATGCACACACACATACACAGACACACATACACATACGCGTCAAAATCACATACACACATACATACACGTAGGTACACAGAAACACATAGCCGAACACACATGTGCACGAAAACATACGCATACACGCATGCACACACACACACACATAGTTTCACACGCGCGCACACAAAAGCTCACACATATACACGCATGCACACACTCACAAAAACACATATCCACACACATATGCGCAAGAAAACACAAACACATACACGCAAGCAAACACATACATAGTCACACGCACACGCGCGGACAGAGAGCACACACACTCACACATAGTTACACAGACACGCACACTTAAACAAATACACACATATACTCGTATGCACACACTCACGCACATACACACACTTAGCCACACGCACATGCGCACGAAAACACACACGCACACACATATGTACACACATAACAGCACACGCGGACATGCACATGTTAAATATGTCCGAGGAGAGAGATTTACAGCGAGTTCGAAGTTTCGACTTGGTAAACTTAGTCAGACGCTTTGATGACACTTCGAAACCAGGCTCCCCATCTTCATCTTAAAACTATAATAAACGCGTATAGGTGCAGGCTTCCCGACCACATGGTTCCGGTTTCAGTCCCACTGCGTGGTACGATGAGTGATATATATTTGTATATATGTATATATACATATGTATGAGGAGAAATAAATGTAGCAGAGCGATAAATATAAGCGATGGTGAGTGATATAACACACATAGCCAAACACACACGTCCCCAATCAAAACTTAATAACCAGTGATGGTACGTTTACATTACGGAAACGTAGCGGCGCGACAAAAGCAAAGCTGATAGGATGAGTTCAATGCTTTAATAATTACTGAGGTCGATTAGTTTGACTGATACATACCTTTGAAGACGGTGCTCCAGCATGGCCAATGACTGGAAAGTGAATGATAAGCTACTAAAAGCTTTTGTGTCGTGAAAATAAGCATTAACAAGAATACTCAGAGAGCGAAAATCTCCGCCAAGGCAAGACCAACGTCATCTCAACAATTATTCGGAGATGATTTTCAAAAATGAGGATATCTGAAATAAACTAGAATGTTCTCACAACTGAGAATACTAAAAATGAGTCTGGCAGTTCTCAAAAATGAAGAAACAGAAAAATAATCCAGGATCCTTGTGTGTGTATGTGTGTATACCTATAGAAAGAGAGAAAAATTAATAGAAAAACAAAAGTGGAAGACCGGTGTATAAAACAAAAAACGAGTGTTTGACGCTCGAGAAAGTGAGAAAGTATTTTACATTTTGAGCCTACGCACTTCAGCAGAAAGGAATAAAAGAAAATAAGCAGCGGGAGAATTTATATGTATATATATATATATATATATATGTATATATATATATATATTATATATATATATATATATATTATATATATATAATATATATATATATGTATAAAAAACATATATAAATATACAAAATGGGACAAGAACACAAAACTTCAAATAGACGACACATAAAACGGACGGGAGTAAGCATTTGTACGACTTCTACACACACTTTCTCTGTACTTCACTTGTCTCTGCCTTTCCCCTTTTCGTCTGCCGTAAGGCATTATTTTTTAAATACGCCAGCTAGGCTGAACTGTCTAAAGTCGAAAGACGCCTGTTGTTTTTGTTCTGTTATTATTATTATTATTGTTTTTTGTATTTATATTCGTTTGGAATCGTCCGTTTTTCTGTCGTTGTTTCGTATACATTCGATCCTTTTTCCAAGAAATCTAATGCTCGTAGCTTAGTATATATATATATATATATATATATATATAAGGGGAAGGTTTACGAAAATAAACAAAAGACGAAGGCAGGTGGAGTACAAACAAACAAATGTATTAGTATAGTGCTCAGGAATAGAAATAGAAAAAATCTTTTACGTTCCGCTTTCGGACATCAATTTTTTTGCGGTTTCCACGCATTGTCTTGTTATTTCCGATAAAGTCATGCCTAACGCACCACTTATATACTTCACACGCACACACATACACAACAAAAACACACACACATACATACACAACAATAACACACACACACACACACACAACAAACACACACACGCACACACATACAAAACAAAAACACACACACACAGGTGCCCATGTTTATTTCAATGTCATCCCTGACTTACGGAACGATTACCTGTGTGTTTTTTTTTGTTGTGTACGTGTGTGCGTGTGCGTGTTTGTTGTGTGTGTTATTGTTGTGTATGTGTGTGTGTGTTTTGTTGTGTATGTGTGTGCGTGTGAAGTATGTAAGTGGTGCCTTAGGCATGGCTTTATGGGAAATAACAAGACAATGCGTGGAAACCGCAAAAAAAGTTGATGTCCTACGAAAGCGGAACGAATACGAACATGTTTTAAAAATCAAAAAAATATCGTTAATATTCTTATTGGGCGACGAAATTTATCGATTTAAGAGATATAGCTGTTATTTCTAGCACCTACAGAAGACAGAAATGATGGATGAATAACACGTGTGCGTGTGTATGTGTGTGCTGTTTACTTAGACGCAGCAAATGAATTTATGTCAAATGCTGGGATTTCATTGGTTAAAATTCGAAGAATTAAACTACGTAAAAGTTACAAAATACAATTTTCTCAAAAAATCAAGTTGAAGTTAATGTTTCTTTTGACACATTCTACTAGTATACGAAGTTTCAAATTGTTTAGTTACCTAGAAAATTCTGTCCATCTTTTAGAAAAGATCCGAAATAACAGTTGATTTGAAATTGTGTTGACTAACTCACGATAATAACCCCACCACGTCTATCGGATTATAAACCACACCTCTGTCTTAAAACATATGTATATATATATATATATATATATATATATATATATATATATATATATATATATACATGTGTATATATACATATATATCTCGATAGGTGAATGAATTATCCTATGTTTACCGTCAACATGGCAAATTCGATGAACCGATACCAGGGTAGAAAATTCACGTCAGAAACACGGTTGAAGCAAAATATCTAAAGGTAGAAACTCCGGGTTCATGTGCAGAAATGTGTGTGTTATATATGGATAAATAAATAAATGGAGTTGAACGAAGATGTTAACAAAATTCCTTTACTCGCGACATATGTTGCGAAGATAACATGGTTTTATTCCAAAGGAATAAACGGTGTAAGATGCAATCTTCTCATCAGGAAAGAAAGGAAGCCTCTCTCAACAACAAGACATATGGTTCGGAATCAAATATACATATAGGTACTGCCTGTGTATATTTTCTTCTAATACTTTCTAATGCTTTCGAATAAATATGCAAACTGGAATGTCTACCGGATGACGTATGTCGTTTTGTATCCTCTTCATTTTCTTATTTATCGTATATATATATATATATATATATATATATATATATATATATATGTGTGTGTGTGTGTGTGTGTTGTGTGTGTGTGTGTGTGTGTGTATGTGTGTGTGGTGTGTGTCCGTGTATCTATACGACAGGCATCTTCCAGTTTCCGACCAAATCTACTCAAAAGGCTTTGTTCGGCTGTGGCTAAAGTAGAAGACACTTGCTCAAGGTGCCACTTAGTAGGACTGAACCTGGAACTATGTGCTTGGGAAGCAAGCGTCTTACCACACAACTCCTTACATTTCTTAACGTTCTAATTTGAAACAAGCCACCAGGTTCAATTATACTTTCCTCCCCTTTCCTAGGTTAATAAAAATAATATAACAGGCAAATAATGAGATCGATGTAATCGACTATTTCTTTCTGTTTCTCTTAGTCTCTCTTTCTCTCTGTCTTCAATTTGACTTCGTGTGGCTATGTTAGAAATCAATATTACAGTAAGCAGAGTATGCCATAGAATTCTTGCATTGTGATATTAGAAAGAAAGATTTTAATTTGAAAAGCAAGAAATATTTTCCAGCGTCTTTACTGCATTTCGTCAGGCACTGTATTCATAGAGTTACAAGGTGAATTGCTTCTATCTAGTTGTAATGGACACTTTCACCGAAGCTACATGAACTATTTCTGGTGAAATGTTATTATACAAGAAGAAATAACTATTCCTGTAAGAAAAAAAAGAAACTTTGTTCAGGTGTTTAATCAAAATTCTTATACTTTCACGAGGATACAATCAGAACATTTTCTTTTCAAATTATTAATGTTTAATATCAATAACACGGGTTTTGCAAATGTTTTTAAGAAATATCTCTATGAAACTATACAACTGCTTGACAAATGAAAGTGTAAAGGCAGTATCCTTGAAGCATTGACTTCTATCATGTTCAATTGTGCGATTCATATTACAGCAGGGATTCCATACTAGTTACAATATCCAGAAACCTACACTAATCCACTACACCAACTCTATTTTGAAATATACCGATCTTTCAATGTTAAAAAAAAATCTATATTGATATGGAAAGAAAAAGTTAGTTTTCGAGTGTCTATTTAGAAGTATCTTGGAATAAGTGAATTAAATTTACCTCATTCGAAGTACATACTGTATTACATCATTAACAAAAGAATCTACAACACTTGTGATCCCTTGGGTTTGATTTACTAAATAGAGACACATAAGACAAAAGGACACATTTGCCCGCTTAATAACGAAACAATTGTTTATGGTGGAATACACTACTCTGAAACCAGCCAAGACATAAGCGGTGCTTTTAAACTGGGTGGCCGAAAAGAGCTGTCACCTACAATATGTTGCAATGCATTCTACGGTCGCTCAGACACTTTCCCACGATTCTGTTCCACCGACAAGGCAAAGGTCGATTCGAAACTATGCAAAATATTCTTTTATACGGTGCCGTAATAACGTTGTCTTGCAACCAAATCCAAAAACTTAATTGTGAATCAAAATTTGAAATTGCATGCTTGTACTTTCGCCTTTTACAATAAATTTAACTGTAGATCACTCAGAGAAACCAAACAACTTGTAGAGCACAGACATCAAAACACAGAAGGATTCAGCACAGTAGCCCTGATTACATTACGAGTAACATCGAACACAGAAAACGTTTCATACGTGAAGTTGCAGTTACTAAAGACATGATCATTAAAAGCAAAGAAGTAGAAAAGATCTCAAAGTACAGCAAATTAAATGTAAACATGTTTATCTGCTTAAAATACTCAGCAGCAAAGGAGAAATTTGTAAATATATGACTGATTTGGTGGTCCCGAGGAGATGATATTGGCTCTTGCTTTATGTTCGATTCAAATTCATCAACGGCATTGAAGAGATAAACGATAATTTATCTGTGGATGAAGTTCAGACGAGCAAGCAATATAAAAATAGAAAGGAATTTCCTTTTCTCCAAAACCACTTTGTTTAGTAATCTACAGGTGTACCTCTTTAAACCATTAGAGGAAAGAGGGTTGACAAGACGGCTAGAAGGTTGGATACGATGATTTGGGTTACGACTTCCGTCTGATAGGTAGACAGACAGACAGCCATGCAGACAGACAGACACACTGATAGATAGTTAGATACATTGCTAGATAGATAGATAGATAGATAGATAGAGATAGATAGATAGATAGATAGATAGATAGATAGATAGATAGATAAATAGACCAGAGTCAGCAAATAAATGTGAAACAAGGTGGGAGAAACCAGTACTCGAACACCGGAGGTAGAGTTGTAGGCTTTATTATTAAAGTTTCCAAACCATCACAAAAATCTGCTACTCAGAGTTTCGCATTCCTGTTGTCGGACAGCTGTGATTCAGAATGGAAAAAGAAATAGGTTGCACGTATAATATATTATAATGTAATTCACATTGACAGATGCCTATTTGGATTTCATTGGTCGCTTCAATAATCGGCTATGAATATTAAAGTTTTAAATGATTACAAATAAAAGCCATAGATATCGCGTTGTATAAAAATCGCAGGAAACCTTAAATCTAAGAGAAAACTTAATTTAAAAAGGAAATCATAAACGCCCAGAGTAAATTTGTGTACATCATATATTTTATTTGCCAAACATTAATTTACTCTGGACATGAATGTTTTCCTTTTAGAACTAAGAATTAAATTTGCATTCAAGTTTTTCTTCGATTTTATAAAACACGATATGTATGCCATTTAAATTTTAGTCTTTTTTTTATTTATACTCAGCGCTTCTTCAAAAAGTCGTTGTTGAAATGACCAATGGAATTCAAATGCGTGTCTGTCAGTGTGAATTACATTATAATATATTATACGTGGAACCTATTTCTTGTTTCATTCTGAATCACAACTGTCCACCAAACGGGAATGTGAAACTCTGAGTAGGAGTCTTTTTCTGACGTTTTGGCAGCTTTAATAATAGTCGAAAGACGCCTGTTGTTATTATTATTATTATTGTTTTTTTTTTGTATTATTTTTGTATTTATATTCGTGTAACATCGTCCGTTTTTTTTTTACTTTGTTTCGTATACATTCGATCCTTTTTCCAAGGAATCTAATACTCTTAGGTTAGTTTTTCCTTGGGGCTGGCCAGATTGGAGAAATCTCAAGATGAATCAGCCGAAATTGCAAGGATAATCCGTCCGTGTTTTTTGTATCGTCTATCTGGATGTCTTGCGTTCTTGTCCCATTTCGTATTTATATATATATATATATATATCACATATTTGTAATTCTTTAAGATGGGTGGTGTTGACAATGTTTTAAGCAGGTTCTCCGACAACGCTATTCATATATATTTATATTAAAACATATTAAAGAATAATACACAACAGCACGCACACAGAGACACACGTACTCACATACGCGCACGCACACATTCACACGCACACACCCATATATAACCAAAAGACCACATATTTCCTTGATTGTATTTCTCCTGAGTAGAAGCTACCGCAATATAACAGTTATTTAAACTTTCTGTATTGTAAGGCGTATGGCTCAGTGGTTAGGGCGTCGAGCTTACGATCGTGAGGTTGTGAGCTCGAATCTCGGACCGGGCTGCGAGTTGTGTTCTTGAGCAAGACACTTTCTTTCACGTAGCTCCAGTTCAGTCAGTAGAAATAAGTTGCGACGTCACAGGTGCCAAGCTCTATCGGCCCCTTTGGCTTTCTCTTGGATAACACTGGTGGCGTAGAGAGGGGCGACCCGTATGCATGGGTGACTGCTGGGTTTCCATAAACAACCTTGCCCGGACATGTGCCTGTGAGGGTAACTTTCTAGGTGCAATCGCATGGTCTGCCTCGTGATCGAAGGGGGTTTCAGATTGTAAGAACGATAACTTTCCTATCTGACCGGGTTGAGAAATGTTGAGAGATAGGCTCGTACATGAAAACTTAAACTTAACCTAAAAATAACACAAAAAAACATTTACCCACCAGTGCAGGATGATCACCTCTTCACAAAGTTCCATATATACACACGCGTATACATACCCATTTATGTACATCTATGTTGTATCCATATCTGTGTATGTACATGTGTGCGGAGAGCGATCGATAGTGAGGCGGATACAAATAAAAGGTGAATTACGAAAAAACATGCAATGAGAGAGAGAAAAACAATGGGAAAGCTTCCTATAAGTGCGTAATCTATCCTTTCCCTAGCTGTAGTTTACGCTTCGATCACGCTTGGATAATGTCTCCCTGACGAACGCAAGTACACACACAAATACACACACACACACGCACATACACATATGTATGTATGCATGTATTTCAAGATATCATAAATAAGAGCGATCGTGAGGTTGTGATCTCCAAACCTGGACCGGGCTGCGTGTTGTGTTCTTGAGGAAGACACTTTATTTCACGTTGCTTCAGTTCACTCAGCTGTAGAAATGAGTTGCGACGTCACGGGTTCCAAGCTGTATCGGACCCTTTGCCTTTCTCTTGTATAACACTGGTGGCGTGGAGAGGGGTGGCCAGTATGCATGGGCGACTGCTGGTCTTCCATAAACAACCTTGCCCGGATTTGTGCCTGGGAGGGTAACTTTCTCGGTGCAATCCCATGGTCTGTGTCGTGACCGATGGGGTCTCATACTTATATATATATATATATATATTATATATATATATATATATATATATATATATTATATATATAGGGAGAATAATAGATCTCATTTGTATTTTTGGATTCGCTAGTACTGGGTGTCCAGCATAGTTTGTCCGATGTTACAGATATCGGATGGTATGTTTGGTTCTTAGTATTTTCAATCCAAATCAGAAGAAATCTCTGAGCTGATGAAGGAAAAGTGGCGTTTAACCCACGAATCCAGAAACAGGCTGTTCTCGGGTATCTTATATGGATGTGATCTTTCATTGTTTTTCCCTTATACCTATGTGAGTTATTTTCTGAGTATGCATTGTCTGGAGACTATACTTGCAGTTGAAGAAATAGCCAAAGTTTTGGCTTGCTATTTCTGAAAAGTTCGGTGTGCGGTAAAGTGAATTTTTTTACTTTACCATATTTTTAATAAATTAATACTATATATATATATATATATATATATATATATATATATATATATATATGTGTGTGTGTGTGTGTGTGTGTGTGTGTGTGTATATGTGTGCGTGTGTATACATATGTATTCAGAGAGAAATAGGCAGACACAGACATACGACAATGACAAACAGACAGACAGACAAACGGAAAAAGAGTGTTTAAAGGAAAGCCAGAGTAACAAAGAGAAAGAAAAAAGAAGATAAATGCTGCGTAGGGGAGACTTAATGTGTCCATGAATACACATCCATTAACGCAGAACTTTATAGACAACGTTAATTTTAATTAGAATCCGATCAGCATTTCCGATACTCACATTCTCCATATAGGGAACACCTCGTCGCTACTTATCTGGTCTCACACAGAACGACGGTGTTGATCGCCACTATTAAAATATTCGCCAAGAATGCTCAGTTTCTCAAACACCATTTCCACCCCCCACCGCCACCCACACCCACATAATCACACAACCAACATCTCCCTATCCGCCCCGCGCCCTGCCCCACCCCATTCACTTTCACTGTGTTTCTCTTTCTAAATCTTCGCAATTGACTATAAAATCATCGAGTATTGTAAATATTCTGATTCAGTTGTTGTGTCAATGGCGCCAACCAATTACTCGGACGAAATTAATCATTCTCTTATTTCGAATCACTTCCGATGTTTGCTTCTTGCGCTGGAATCGTACTGACAATAGAGTTTTTGTCCAATACTATAAACTTGAATACTTCTTACCTCCGGTCATTTAAATTCTCAGCATGTGATTGTGCGTGAATATATGTATGCATATATTTCTGTATTTATTATGTACATTACTGTGTATACGTATATGTATACACACAAATATATACAAAATAAATATGTATGTATATATGCACATATATATGCGTGTGGGTTTTAATGTATATCTATGATTGTATGCCACTGTCTATATGTGTATTCGTGTTTGCTTCTAGTTATAAATTGGCTATTTACCTGGGTATATGGGAAAGTGTTATCTGCTGCGTTTTAGGATATAAGTATATATATATATATATGCATATATATAGATATATATTCACACACACACACATTATATATATATATATATATATATAATATATATATATATATAACATGTATAAATATATACACGTATACATAAATATATGTACATGTATATACATATATATATATATATGCGTATATATATATATATATATATATATATATATACAGGTCTACATGTACGTTCATACATATTTCCGCATGCATGTAATTGTGTGGTGCCGTAAGTATGTGTATGTATAGATTGCTAATGCAAACGATACAACGAGTCAGCAATGAGGCTATTACTAATGATGAATTTCAACCACTTTTGATTAAATGAGTTGGGGCTGGAGGTAAAAGTAAGACCCTTCAATGTCAAACGCAATTATAATGGAAACTTGATTATCTGCAACAGAAAACGTTGCTGAACTGAATGTATCACAATAAAAGGTTTGTATAATTTGTAAGTTCTCATTTAAATTTTATACACGGGGTACAGTTCACTTCAAAAATACACACCATCAAGCAACTCCGAAATACGCGATGACCTCACCTTAATAGTAAACAAGCGAAAGATTCTCCGTAATCGTTTAGTCAGCGATAAAATTGAAGCAAATAGGAGAGAATATGACTAAAGACCGTGTGTGCTACATCCCATGTAGCTATACAAAGGCGAAACATGTCACCCCCTCAAAATATCGGCAGATGAACACCGTGTAGCTGTGGCCCGAGCATATATTGATAAATCGGGTATAGCTGATCATGTACGGGGAAAAGAAGACGCCCCCCCCTGTGGGATGAAGTTAAAATAATAGACATACAACATCCCTAGGAAATATGAAAACTTAAAAAGCAGCACATATGCTAGGACACAACAACCTCCTAAGCAGACCGAGTTCATATATGAACAGCATATGGGAACCGGTATTAAGGAAGGATAGGAAAATATTAGATTTATAAACCCTAATATTCACTCCATAATTGCTCACGGGCATATGTCATAATGGTTAAAAGCGCAGGTTAACCCCAAGTTTCCGAGTTTTTAATAATAATAATAATAATAATAATAATAATAATAATAATAATAATAATAATAATAAGAAGAAGAAGAAGAGAAAAGAAGAAGAAGAAGAAGAAGAAGAAGAAAATAATAGGTATTAACACTTTAGCTGTCCCTGTTATAAGTTACAGCTACAATATCCTTAACTGGACACTAAATGAACTGACCAAAATAGATAGGAAAGCAAGAAACGTAATGACAGGATCTATGATGCATCACCCAAAATCTGACATAGAAAGACTAAACATACAACGTATAGAAGGTGGTAGAGGCCTTATACAGGTGGAAAACTACTATAAAATAACCACCATAGGACTGCAAAAATATCTACTTCAGATAGAAGGAAAACTGATACAAATAGCGGCAAAACAAAAATAACTGTTCTCAGTATTTAAGGAAGCTGACAAATACAAACAAGAAATCATACCACCTAATAAATATGTAGAAGAAGAAGAAGAAGAAGAAGAAGAAGAAGAAGAAGAAGAAGAAGAAGATAAAGAAACAACAAAAGCTATAAAACAAATGAAATCTAAACTAAAAATAGAACAGCAACGAATCATGATAAAACGATGGCAAGAAAAGCCCCTTCATGTTAAATACTGGACTAAACTAAACGCAAAAGAAATAGACAAAGAAAAATCCCAGCAATGGTTGAGAAGCTCAGGACTCAAAGCAGAGACAGAGGGATGTTTAATTGCAGCACAAGACCAAAGCCTCCCCACCAGAAATTACCAAAAACATGTAATGAAAAGAAATATAACAAGTAACTGCAGAATATGTGGAGATGGACAAGAAACAATAAATCATATTATCTCTGGCTGCCCAGTCCTGGCTAAGAAGGAATATATTCACAGACATGACAGAGTTGGAACCTACATACACAGGAAGCTATGCCAACATTATGGAATAACAACAGAAAAAAGATGGTATAGGCACACACCATAAAAGGTCACAAAAAACGAGAAAGCAACCATACTCTGGGATATGCCGATACACACAGATAGAGAAATTAAGGCCAACAGACCAGATATAGTTGTCAGAGATGATGTGAAAAAAAATGCTTTCTAATTGATGTATCAATACCGGCAGAGAAACTTTCAAAATACAAAGACCTGGAAATGTGGAATCTAAAAACAGAAACAATTCCTATCATAGTAGGTGCATTAGGCATGATAAAAAAATATTCAGACAAATACATAACAAAATCACCAGGACTTACAAACACATATAACATACAAAAAATTGCACTACGAGGCACTGCACACATCCTACGCAGAACACTTTCCATACAATAACCATCAGAGCATCACAACAAATCACAGCACATACTCAAGGCACACAGAGCTGCGGTCGGTAGTGAAGTGAAAGCACGCTATAAAAATGAAACTACTGAATAATAATAATAATAATAATAATAATAATAATAATAATAATAATAACAATGATAATAATAACAATAATAATAACAACAACAACAGCAATAATAATAATAATAACAACAACAACAACAACAACAACAACAACAACAACAACAACACAACAATAATAATAATAATAATAATAATAATAATAATAGTAATAAGATCGAAACATACCTTAGGAATGAGACTCCAGGTTAGAAATTTCCCCGAGACACCTGATGAAGGCTGGAAGGTATATCAGCCAAAACGATATGTTAACGGCAAAGAAGATACGGACAAATATCCATCAAATATAAGTAATATAAATAATGAAAATAAAATCTAGCTTCAGTAGACTGGAATGGACCTACGTAAGAAATTTACAAATTTACAAAAAGGGGTTCAGTCATAAATTCAGATTATTATAACCATTTTTGAGTTGGATATTCGATACGATCATGTTTATTTTGTTGTAACTAGAAATTACAAATGTGCGAAAATAATGACGGTACATACCGTCCTACTAGATGGAACAAAAAATATTTAACTGATACTCAACTGGA
Organism: Octopus sinensis; assembly: GCF_006345805.1. Taxonomy (NCBI): domain Eukaryota; kingdom Metazoa; phylum Mollusca; class Cephalopoda; order Octopoda; family Octopodidae; genus Octopus; species Octopus sinensis. The sequence continues at coordinate 60,295,859 of NC_043002.1, read as the reverse complement.
TTACGATACAAAGAATTCAAATACAGATCAAGTAACTTTTATGAACTGCATCAAACTACATAAGAATAAGCTAATTTATGAAAGACACGAAAGAGCAACAAATAATTTTGTGAATATCCCACCACCACCACCGCCACCACCACATCAAAAAATGGGACCCACTGTAGCAGGCCTGTCGTGCGAAACACATTCCTTAAGTAATTTTGTATACATTCTACTAAAGGCTCTCGTAAGGAACATAATGAATTTTATATGAGATGATTTGTATATAGAGAACTACCTACGTAACTCAATAAACGAAAACACCTTTATCGTTATATTTGATGTTGCGAATCTATACAGTAATATCCCTCACAGTTATGGAATTTATGGATTATTGGCTAAACTAATGTTCTCATGTAACACCTGAATGCATACATAAAAATTATTGAAGACTGCATCGAATTCATTTTAGAGAAACACTTACTCAGACTATCGAAAAATGTTCTGAAAGGTTATATGGAAAAATAGTTACCCTGAAAATTCCAAATTGTTCATGGTATACAATGAAATGTAATTCCATTATAAATCCTTTTAATTTTAATAGAAAATTACTCAGCCATCCTTTTGAAAGAAAACTCGAAGTAGATACTTTTGACAGATTGTTTTTTACAATTCAAAAATTATATAAACATCATGAATGCTTACATTCAATTCACCATTGATTTCAACAACGATAATCTATCCTTCTTAGATATTCTAATAGCTAGAAGAAATGGAAACGGATATATATATTTTAAATGCACCGACTCATGACAATACTTCCTCTTTACATCATACTACACATAACTCACTCTAAGCAATATTCTATTCACTTTAGCGAAGCGAATATCTACATGTGTAACAATACCTAAAGGAAGGGACCGAAGTTGAGGAGTCTTGAGAAATATGATTACCATAAGACAATATTCAATAAAACTGATTGAATTAAGAATGCAGAAAGCGACAAAATTTAACATCGAAGAAATTTGAAAATCAAGATCCAATAAACATGAAACTACCATTCCATATACTTCAAATTTTAACTAAAAGAATATTCAAAATTTTTAGCAGCATCTGTCTAAAAATGGCAATGTTATTTCAGGACTACAAATTGTGAAACGTCCTGGAAAAACAACTAATTATTAAAGCAAGAGTCAAAGAAAGACGATATCCACCAATACAATGTTACACACACTAAACAATAAGGGAAAGAGCAATACTCAAGACAGAGGTGAATGCAAGAAACAGGATTGAAGCGATCAATACTTTAGCTTTATCAGTCATGACTTTCAGTTTTAATATTATTAACTGGTCAATTACTGAAATATGTAATCTTGACAGAAAAATACGAAAATAGTTGACAATGCATAGAATGCACCACCCTAAGGCATATATATAACAACTTTATCTACTAAGAAGAGAGGGAGGCCGTGAACTTTTACAACTGGAATTAACAATGAAGATTACCACAATTGCCTTAGACACCTACTTGGAAAACGCTAAGGAATTGGATTTTAAATCTTGTCTCAAAACATGAAAACAAGAAACCATCGTACTCAGTAACGAAACAGGCAAAGTGAATTCCAAATACGACAAATCCCAGAATTATGCATACTGGAAACAAGCACAGAAAAGGTTAAGCGTATGAAAACCCATGCTAAAACTGCCCTAGAATTTCTTACTGATGGCACGACAAAATGGCACGAAAAACATCTCAATGGCAAATACCCAAAGAGAGCGAATAATGCCGATGTTGACAAAGCCTTGACTCATCAATGGCCAAATGGCCTCTGGCTTAAAATCTGAAACAGAAGGGTTTATCATAGCAGCTCAAGATCAATGCCTACCTAAAAGAATCTACCAGGCCAACATATTAAAGAACGGCAGCTGCCCAACATGTCATGTATGTCAACAAGAAAATGACACCATAGATCATATTGTCTCCATGTGAAGTCTTCTTGCGCCTACAGGAGTATCTCAACAGGCATGATAGAGCAGTACAATGTATTCACAGGGTAATTTGCAAAAATCTGGACTTTCCCCATGATAAAAACTGATGGGAATACAAGCCACCTCCAGAGCTTGAAAATGATCACATCTCACTCCTCTGGAACTTCACCATTCAAACTGACAGAAAGATTGATGCAAATTGCCAGACATTATAAAGAAAGACTTTAGACAAAAATCATGCCCCCTCATTGATATGACAGACTGTCCCAATCGATATAAGTGAATCTGTTATGACATAACTGTGGAACCTGAAGAGTAAAACAATACATGTTGTCATATGCAGAAAAGCAAAAGATAGCGCTCATGTGAACTTCCCATATCCTACGTAAAACACTGTCTATGTAATCTCAAATTTAAAAACAAACTCATAATTTTCTTGTTTTCTTAAACATCCTTTAGAACAATATTATGCACAAAACCAAGTATATGACATCCTAGGCATAACACCAACATGAAATTCTAACCTGTTGTCTCTTGAGGCCTCAGGGTGAGACTTGGAGCCAATTTGTACGAATACAAAGCAAAAGTCAAACAAAATAATAATAATGCTGTTGTTATTATTTCTCTTTATTACAGGTTTTGTTACAGCTCCTGGAGTTTTACATGCATAGCGGGCTTACTATCAGCAAATTACAGTACCACGTTATCCATTCTTTTCATGTATCTAACACTTTGCGGATTATTCTGGCCGTGCTAAGGAATCAAAACTTTTGTAACAGTTCTACTGGACTCTCTATTCCAAATTCCTTTATATTCTCCTGCGCACATATGGTTGTGATATGTGTGTCTGGTGTACCTTTATCAGACGGGTAGTAATGATGGGTATACTAGGCTTCGTATATTTTACCCCAGTATCATTTTGATGGCATTCACTGTTCTCTCACTCAATAATAATAATAATAATAATAATAATAATAATAATAATAATAATAATAATAATAATAATGCCCTGATGAAGTACCAGGCAGTGGCTCTCATGGCTTATGATCTTAACTGATTGGAAGTGTTATCATGTACATTGTTTTGTCTTGGTATAAAAGATGGGCTACAGCAAATATTCTGCTCAATACCACAGATTTGCTGTCAGTTGTTTGACCTTAACCAGTTGAGCATGTCCCTTAGTGGCTGACGATATGTGCATCTCTGATCACGAGCAGAAGTAGTGGGGGAGCATCATAGCCATGTGTTGAGAGGGATTCTTTGGGGTTTGAATAGTTCACCTCTGGAAACATGGGTGGTTCTTTCAACATCCTTAAACAACCCTTATTCAGGGACCGTTTGAGCGGGATGGGCTACTCAACCTGAAGAAAATTCTAACTGGGCCCCACCTGCAAGGTCATGTGCTGTTTATCTTGATATGAGATCACCATGTCGCGCACATATGGTTGTGATGCATGTGCCTGGTGTACCTTTATCAGACGGGTAGTCATGATGGGTATATTGGGCTTCGTATATTTTACCCCAGTGTCACTTTGATGGCATGAACTGCTCTCTCACTCAATAATAATAATAATAATAATAATAATAATAATGATAATAATAATAATAATAATAATAATTGATGAGGGAAACAGAACATAGATTTAGCACTAGTTTTTATTTAGTATGACGATCGTTGCGACACATCCCACAACTGTCCGTAATGTGTAGGATTTTTAAAAATCTAATGGCGTTGCACCAACGAATGTAGTTTGTGTCACATCAGGTACCAGCAGAAAGAATGGGATACTCCGTTAGTTGTATTGAGATGTTCTAAGCAGGTTGCTCATACCCCTTGTATTTTCGTATGACCGGCTACAGTTGTCCACGGATATATAACATACAATTAAACGGAACATCCCCGTTTTCTATGCATGTACCCGATGAGAAACAAGCGGCACATATTCATGCAACGCAATTAAATGAAGAAAATCCTACCCATAAGGAACAGTTTGAGGATGGGTCGAAATGATCGTCTTACTCAATAAAGAATAGTGATAAATCTCTCTTCCATTTCGTTCATCAGTTCTTATTAACTCAACTAACAATCCCGAATTCCTGACGTAGATCCAGCAGAAAGATACTCCACTGTGGTTGACACCCGGTACTCCAAACAGTGAATGTGCTTTTCTCAAAGCACTTATTAACATGTATCCATTAGTTCGAAAAATGACATATGCATACTGGATGTGTGGTAAGTAGCTTGCTTACCAACCACATGATTCAGGGTTCAATCTCACTGCATGGCAACTTGAGCAAGTGTCTTCAACTGTAGCCACGGGCCAACCAAAGCCTTGTCAGTGGATTTGGTAGACTGAAACTAAAAGAAGCCCGTCGAATATATATATATATATATATATATGTGTGTGTGTGTGTATGTGTGTGTGTGTGTGTGTGTGTGTGTGTGTGTCCCCCTCCACCATCGCTTGACAACCGATGCTGGCGTGTTCACGTCCCCGTAACCTAGCGGTTCGGCAAAAGAACCGACATAATAAGTACTAGACTTACAAAGAATAAGTACTGGAGTCCAGTAGTTCGAGTAAAGTCGGTGCTCCAGCATGACCGCAATCAAATGCCTGAAAAAATAAAAGAAAGAAAGGTAAAAGATCATACATATATGTGTGTGTGTGTGTGTCTGTGTGTGTGTATGTATGTATGTATATGCATAATATACATACAGATATATAGAAGAATTTATTTATTTAAATATATTATACGCCACACTTTCCCTATATATATATATGTGTGTATATGTGTGTGTATGTATGTATATATGTATATACATAGTATACATATACATACAGATACATATGAGAATATATATTTAATATATTATACGCTTCGCTTTCTGCATATATAAATGAGTGTGTGTGGGTGTGGGTGTCTGTCTCTGTGTGTGTGTGTGTGTGTGTGGTGTGTGTGTGTGTGTGTGTGTGTGTGTGTGTGTGTGTGTATGTGTGTGTGTGTGCAAGAGTGCAAAGTTGTAAACGTGAAGTCGACAGCTAAACAATAATACAATCATAAAATGTGATTAACCGACAATGGCGATATCCCTCTTGGGCGCGGCTTTCGAAATACTGAAATAAGTAAAAGCTTATTTCATTAATTTAGTCCCATTATTACAAACTCTATCAATAAATGTTCAGTTTTAGTTGTGTTGCCACAGAACAGCATTTCTAATCTATTTAAATTTTGTTATACTTTAAGAACGGATTAAATTTTATCGAATCTTGTCTGCGTTCTTAAGTATTGCTCCGTTGTGGCGAAAACGAGAACTATACTGGCTTTAGCGGAAGAAATATAAAGGCTGTTGCGTAAGGGCTTTACTGCCTCATTAATTTTTCTGGAACTGAACCAAATCCTAGTTAGTATGAGAATAAAATTCGTTTAACGGAGATATATCGAACAGGATGTTCCTTCATTAAGTTTTTCACAATTCTTTTCGCCTTGGAGAATACATTCAAGAAATGAATTATTATATTGCCTGCTTTGTACATTTGACCCCAGCAATATATCTCTGAATTGGAAATGATTTAGAATTTAAAATGCATTCCACGAGACACCACAAAGTATCGTGTGTACATTGGTTCACATTTAGATATTAAAAAGTCCCTCTGGTGTTTTATCATTTCATGAATTATATATATTGAAAATGTTATGAAGGATCTTTAGGAGAAGCGGAATGGTGGATAAAGTTGCGTAGTTGTTTAGAGAGGAAAGAGTTCGAATACAGTGAAAATATTTGGTGTTGTAGTCAGTCTTCAGATAGTAATGTGACAACTATTACTACGAGAACGATCATTCTGTAAGACGTTACCAGAACTATCCGTGAGTTTTCGTCATTCTATCATCCAAGCATTGCATTCGAAATGGCAATTATATCAATGAATCAACAACAACACCTCTTCTATAATGTATGTGCGCGTGTGTGTATCTGCGACTGTGTAATATATGTATATATATATATATATATATATATATATATATATATATATATATATATTCGTTATTACCGTATTGGTCCAATTTCGGGGTTAATTCACAAGAAAATTTCCCCTCTTCACATACGCGGCACATACGCGAGATATAAATGAAATACTTATTTATACCCACGGAAGAAGCAAGCACCAAGTCCGGTAATAACGAATTTTTAGAGATTTCTATCGGTTTAGTTCGAGACTCACAAATTTAATGGTTATCGACATTTTTTTTTATTTCGGCGTATCTGGCATTAGAATTTTTCTTCTGCCCTTATCTTGTAAATTGTGTATAAATTTTACCTTTAAAGGCATTTTTTGATATGCTGGCCATTGATAAAATGTTTTTCCCGAAAAAATTTTTATCCTATATCAATTATATTACTGCAAAGTGAAAATATTTGCTGATGACACCAAGCTCCAGCAAATCGTCAATGAAGAAGCAGACCGAAGTCAACTCCAGTCTGATCTATATGCTGTGAGTCAATGGGCAGACAGAAACAAAATGCAACTGAACGAGGGAAAATTTGAGCTGATGCATTTTGGAAGAAACTCCTCACTAAAACAGCCATACTCTCTTCCTTCAGGGGAACCGCTCAGAGCCTCTAACAATATCAGAGACCTGGGTGTAATTGTTGATGACGATCTCAGTTGGAGTGCACACATCAACAAGAAGGTCGATATAGCTCGTGGGATGAGTTCCTGGATCTTAAGAACTTTCCGGTCCAGAGAATAAGGTGTCATCATACCACTTTTTTCCTCCTTTGTACGGCCACACCTTGAATACTGCTGCCCACTGTGGTCTACTCACACAAGACAAAACATCTCCAGAATTGAGTCACCCCAGAGGGCACTCACTAAACGAATTGAAGGCATGGCTGCTCTCGATTATTGGGATCGCCTTAAAGCCTTGAAACTTTACTCCCTCCAGCGTCGCCGTGAGCGGTACATCATTTGTACGATGTGGAAAATATACCGCCAACTATGCCCAAACGACCTAAACATTAGCTTCAAGGTTCATCCAAGACTTGGACCACGGGCTATACGTCCCCTGCCCAATTCAAGATCACAACATACATGTACACTGCAACATAATTTCTTTTCCTCAACAGGCCCTGCCCTATTTAACATTGTCCCGAAAAGATCAAAGAGGAAAAGGATCCCAACAACTTTAAACAGAGTCTGGATAGATTCCTTCAAAGAATACCAGATAAGCCACCCATAATTGGATACAACTCACCCAACAAGAACTCACTACTTGAACAAAACTTGACTTAAACAAAACTTGACTTAAACAGGATTCAAATAATCCTATCAGGTGGTGCTATTAAGTTAGACATGGCCTGGACCAATCTTTGGTCGAAACATATCTAAGTTTATCTAAGTTTATATATATATATATATATATATATTATATATATATAGAGAGAGAGAGAAAGAGAGAGATAAATAGATTCAGATGGCAATTATATCAATGAATCAACATCTCTTGTATAATGTATGTGCGCGTGTGTGTATGTGTGACTGTATAATATATGTATGTATATATATATTGTATATATATATATATATTATATATATATATATATATATAGAGAGAGAGAGAGAGAAAGAGAGAGAGAAAGATAGATAGATAGATAGATAGATACATACATACATACATACATACATACATACATACATACATACATACATACATACATACATACATACATACATAGATTCAGATGAATATGGTACTTAGGTTAAAGCACCAGTATTGTCCATACAGAATTATCCATACACGTTCAAAGTAAGAAGATTAAAATCAAAATAAGCAACGACGATATCCGGAGGTAATGCAGCCCTTCATCGTCTCAGCCTTAGATATACAAAGATTTGATAAACTAGTCTACTAATTTACACTTACCTCATAAAAACAAATAAAATCAGTGACAGGCAGAGACCTCTTGATAAGTTAGTAACTTCTATGCTGAAGTGGAGACATGTTCTTTGTCTATATCCTTAACTTCTTGGAGATTTTTAGGTATAATTATACTAATGTGTCCATCTGTTCGAATTTAATTAAATTCTATTTCTTTGTGCAGCTGAGGATTGCTCTGCATTGTAAATTGATGTGACGATTGTATTGCTGAAGTAAATGGAGTTGCATGAAACAATTTTACTGCATTTCATCTGGATATCCTCGTTGCTTATTTTAATATATATATATATATATAATACAAAATGGGACAAGAGTGCAAAACATCCGGACAACTAGGTGATACAAAAAGGAATAACAAAACATCCAAATACAAGGACAGGTCATTCGAAGTTTTCTATCCTCAGTCAAGAACCGGATCATCCTCGCAATTTCGGCTGATTAATCTTGAGATTGCTCGAATCTGGCCAGCCCCATGGAAAAACTAAGCTAAGAGCAATAGATTCCTTGGAAGAATGCATCGAATGCATACGAAAACAAGGACGGAAAAACAGACGATGTTACAAAAATATAAATACAAAATACAATAACAATAATAATAATAATAACAGGACATTACAACTGGTGTCTTTCGACTGGGGACGAATTGAATTCAGCTGGCGTGTGTAGAAATGAAGCCCTACGGCAGAGATACAAAACTTTCACAAACACAGGGAAGAATATCGATGTTACATTAAATAGATAGGTAATTAATTATTGAGGCGTATATTATATATGATTTTAATAAGCATTGCGTTGAATTATTATCTGTCGTTTTTTCTCATTAATTATTTATTAAGTATGACATAGAATACATCTGCAGGTTTTGTTCATTAGATATCCAGTGATGTCACCAATTTTAGTAGATAAATATTCCTGTTTTCTAGGTTTTTTTATGTAGATTTCAAATAGTGAAAGAATATGGAATAAGTAGGGCTATTTTTTAATATTTTATTTTTATAAACTACTAGCAGTATCGCCCGGCGTTGCTCAGGTTTGTAAGGGAAATAACTATAAAGCATTTTTAGAGAGTTATAGCCAAAAAATAGCAAAAAAATGGAAGAAAAATGATGGTAAATTTTTTTGAGAGTAAAAAAAGGTTGAGTTGCGTCCCCTAGACAGTCTGTGGTTTGTTTTTTTTTTATTCTCGACCCCATGTCGAATTTATCGATTTTTTTCAGAACTGGGGGAACTTTTCAAAATTTTCGCTGCGTTAGTTTTGAATTATGATATTGGGCTATGTGTGTGTCAAGTTTCATCAGAATCGGTTGAAAGCCGTGGTCAGAGTGAGGGTACAAGCAAACAGACACACAGAAACACGCACAGACAAACTGCCGTTTATATATAGAGAGATATTAGTTATTCACACACATCGCTCTTGGTTGAATGAATGAACGTTTGAAGTTAAATTTGGTTTGGCATTTCTTTTTGTTAGCGTTTTTTAATAGCTAAATTTTTTTCAGACATTCAGTTACAATTACACCAATTTGGATTACCTTGATAATTTCATGTTGACCTAAATTTTCATACATACTATTAATAATTTTAATTATATTATGTATAAATATCCTATGTGTCTGTCAGTGTGTGAATGTGTATGTGTGTCTTCATGAATATATATGTGTCTGTGTGCGTTTGTGTGTGTGTGTCTGTGTGTGTGTGTGTGTGTGTGTGTGTGTGTGTGTATATGTCAACGCAATTGAAACAATTGTTGGGTTTTTAAGGTGTTACATAAAATCTGTACTAGTGTCGATTCTTTTGGCTAAAACTCTTCAAGGCGGCGCCCCCGCATGGCCACGGTCTGCAAACAATGAAAGAGATGTTGTAAGCTATATATATATATATATATATATATATATATATATATATATATATATATATGTATATATATATATATATATATATATATATATATGTGTGTGTGTGTGTGTGTGTGTGAGAGAGAGAGAGAGAGAGAGAGGGAGAGTAAGTGTGTAATATATATAAAGAAACTGACTAGACAAGATATAACTATTCCAGACAGCAAAATGAGGATCATGGAACAAACTAGTCTAACAAACGATGCGCCATTTCTCAGTACTATAAAATGTGGGTGCTTATAAGTTCTATTCCACTATTATAACTATAATATTATTTCCGACCAATAAAAGTGTATATTCCCATCAATAATTTATTGACATAATGTATTTGTTTACAGGTGTTAAGTCGTACGTATGCTGAATGTTCTGAACTTTAGCCTCTAGTATATGGCTACTTTTATTGCGGACATATGGAGCAGATGTGTTGAAGTAAAATCTTGGACAGATGCCACAAAATATTGTGCGAGAAAAATCTATCAACACTTAGTGCCTGTATAATAAATAAATAACTTGAAGTACTACAATTAGATGAAGGTTGTCTAGTTTACGATTGCGAAGAAGACAAAATATTCTAAATAAAAGTAGAGGGGAAATATTCGAGTAAACAAATAAAAATTATAATAATGTGTTGTGAGGTAGTACACTTTTTTTACATTTTACGAGAAGGACCGATATACAAACATAATGCGCACGCACAGAGGTATACACATACATAAACGCCCGCACCCCGTATATACACATAGAGAAACATACACACACAGGGTATATATATATATATATATATAATATATATATATATATATATATATATATATAGATAGATAGATAGATAGATAGATAGATAGATAGACAGACAGATACAATAATATGCTGTACATTACATACAGTTGTACTTGTATATATATATATATGTGTGTGTGTGTGTGTGTGTGTGTACACATAAATACTTATAATATAAGCATTTCTATATGCACACACACATACACGCACTCTCACACATACCCATTTATATAATGTTGTTCAATATATAAGTATAAGAAAAAAATTGGATATCTATTTATTTGTGCATTTCATGATTTACCTGTGTGTGTATTTGTGCGTGTGCGTCTGTGTGCGTTCGTGTGTGTGTGTGTGTGTATGCGTGTTAATTTCCTGAAGAATCAATTGCTAGTTGATTTATTTGTGGTCATGTAATAACTGTCGTAGTGACAATGTATAGGAAATCGATGTCTGCTTCATGAATTAGGTTTAGAATAAGATATTAGAGTTGGAAATGTTTTACAACTCTTTCACCAACGTTTGTGTAAAGCAAAAAAAAAAAAGAGAAAAAAGAAGAGATGCGACATAGGTGAGGACGTGAAACGTGTAAATGACTGGATCCTGCTCTTTATTGCATGCTACTGTTGCAGAATATTCTTAGATTTTTTTATTAAGGCACTAAGGTGTAATAAAATTTGTTGATGCTTTGCCCCATCAGAAACAACAGGAGATATTAAGAGCATGTGCAGGCTCTCCTGAATTCATTGCAATATCGCAGACTCTTCTGTATTTCAGCAGCTTTCTGATATCGCGATGGATTATCTTTTAATTTAATTGTATCACTATCATTTGTTATTATCACGTCATAATAAGGTAATTGATTCATAAAAGGCTCTCCCACAAAATCCTTAGCAATGGACATTCAAGAATTCTTTAAACAATTTTCTCACAGTTGTTAGAAGCTGAAGTCTTTCAACACATTATAAGAAATTCCTTACATTGTGTTGAATACATCAAATGTATCACTAGGTTTTACTGAGGCACTGGACACTGGCTGTTGTCAGTTTTAGATTTCTCCAACGGACTTAGTATATATTTCTCTTAGTATGGCATCATTCCACAATTATAAATTAACACTACATATTTAACTGCATTTGCGCAAATCACTTCCAGATACTCATTGTTTATCATTCATCTGTGTAAGAAGACGTCATACGAACTGGTGTAAAAAGAGACAACATGAAAACACAAACAAAAAGAAAAATTATAGTGTGATATAGGACACTCCAACTTAAAAAAATTGCAAAATTGAAAGACATTGTGAGAGACTGAACCCACTGAGGCCGAAGTTGGATGTTGAACCTCGCGCCTCGGAGGTGAATTATGTGGACGAAAAGGAGAAGATGAAGTGGTAAGTCGTAATTTAATTAGAAGCTGTGGAATGTGAAAAACAGTTGGTTGAACTTTTTGGTTTTAATAAATGAAAAGGAAATAAGTAAATGCTGTATGAACATTTGTTTAAAAGTTTATAATTGTAAGGTAAAACCGAAAAGGGAAGTCGCGGTTTCGCCTCGGAGCAAGGCTAGAAATTGTTATGTGTAAATGTAAAGGTTTAAAGGAAAAGGAATCCACGGTATCATCTCACAGCGGGAGCGAGATGGCCGTCTCATTTGCATCGTAATTTTATTCATTTCACATTCATCATTTCATGTGTGTTTTGTTCCCGCTTGTCTGAGTATGTCTCCTCTGTGTTTAGGTATTGTGCCAGTAATAAAGTGTTAACCTCTAGCCGAACAATTATTCTGTGCTGATGAAGGGACATAGCCCGAAAATCGCGATACACAGATATTGTTTTGAGATGAGTGGGAGTGCTAGATTTCCTTGTTCGAAAATATAAGTACACAAAGTACTGTTGCTGAATATTTCACGTTTTAAGATGTAAAGAATAGTAAGTTGTTGACATATTGCTGAATATTCAGTTTTTCAATCCGGAGGCGCAGTATTTATGTGTCTATATTTAAGCACGATGTATAAGATAAAACAAAAAGAGTGGGATTTTCGTAGTTAGAAAGCAAATGACGGAGATGCATCACCACTATTTTAGAGTTCACTCTACGGGCGTTTGACCCTCTTACTGCGTGAGAAACATGCTTCGTAGTGTTATTCTCAAAACTAATAAATGCTATAGTAAATGAAAAAGAAAAGAGCAATTACTCACATCACACTGTTACGAATGAATGTGAGGAAAACCCTATATATACATATATATATATATATATATATATATATATATATATATATAATATATATATATAATATATATATATATATATATATAACATATATATATATGTATATATACAATATATATATTATATATATATACATAATATATATATATATATACATATATATATTATATATATATATACATATATATATATACATATATTAATACATATATATATACATATATATATACATATATATATACATAATATATATATATATATATATATATATATATATATAATATATTTCTAGACATTATATAATTAATAGAGTGTAGCTAATTGGAAAAGATAAAAAAAAAAGATGGGGAAATGGAGAAAAAGTATCGTATTTATTATTTTATAAGTCGCCTTGTTTTATACTTAATGTTTAACTTTAAAAACTGGCTGCGGTTTATGCATGAGGTAAAGCTATAATTATAAGAGGAAAATCATTTCAAGAAGATGTAACATTAAATTAATGGTGCGCTTTATACTCAGGTGCATCTTATAAACGAGTAAGTCCGATAATTGTTGGTAGCTTTTCCAGCTACTTCGATTTGCCAGTCAGTTCATAGAAGGTAACACCATTAAGAGTGACATAAACCAGTCTCAATATTGATGTTGTATATTAGGTTTTATGACCTCAAAGACGAATTGTAGTAAGTGTGTATAGGCCACGTATAAACATTATACAGTTCTCTGAAAAGATATCTGAAAGCGAAGAACAATGATAAGAATGCGAGAATGGACATCAATATTTTGGTCGACGCTGATTTGGGGTTTCGAAATGCTAGATATATGTTTATGTGTGTATGTGTGTATCTAAGTGAGACTGTATGTGAGAATGTGTGTGTGAGTAAGACCAACAAAGACGAAAAATGGCAAAACAGAAAAAATGATATTTGAAGAATATAGTATGACCTTAATCCTTGATTAGATGGGATCAGAATAGGGAGACTTAAAGTCTCGAGCGTGTGCCTAATTTCGGGAGGGAAATAAACAACGAAAGGAAAGAAAGGAAACAGACTGAATTAACGGTTATTTCGAACTTTCTAAACTTTATTAAAAAAATCTTTTTTTGTTGTTCTCTTTCTTTTTTTAAAAACGATCAGGCAGAAAGTGTAAATAATTATAAAACTTCTGACAAGAAATGAAAATCCATGTAAATGGTAAAATGTGTGAAAGGTGGTGAATCGATGTATGGGGTGGACCCGCAGAAAAATTGGTCTGCAAACGAAAAGAAGGAAAATAGTTGAAGAAAGGGGAGGAGAAAATATAAACAGCCTGCGTTTTAACAGAAAATACAAACATATTTACGATAAATTCCCATCTCCTAAATTATGAAGTTATTCCCGCATTGTCTTAACATGAAACAAGACAAAAGCAAAGAAAAACAGGTTCTCTGTCTCTAGTATTCTAAATGAATAAATTTTCTAATTGATATTTGTAACAAATATTCCATTTCTAATAGTAGACCTGATGATGTCACGAATTCATAAATATGTACGTATGAGTCTAGTTGATACAACATGCTACATGTTAGTTGAAACGTGTAATATATCAGAAATAATATACTTCAGAACAAGCTTTCCCGTCATTATGTGTTTTTAGTGTACGTTATGTGTTAGATATTATCATGGAAAACAGCAGCAGGAGATTTCGATTAAGTAACAGAAAATATTTTCAACTTATATACATACAGAAAGAGAGAGAGGGGAGGGGAGACAGAAAGAGACAGGTAAACTGAGAGAGAGGTAGATAGAGTAATAGATAGATAGCTAGATAGATAGAAAGATACATAGGCACACGTATAAATGCAATCATATATATATATATATATATATATATATATATATATATATATATATATACATTTATATATATGTGTGTTTATATATATATCCTCAATTTATAAGAATATGTTTGCATAGATAGATAGATAGATACATACATACATACATACATACATATATACAGGAGCGTGTGCGTGTGTGTATACATATACATATATACATGTTTTCAAGTATGTTAGGTATTTAGTAATGATAGAGTGAGAAATACCAGATAGTTTTTAAGCGATGTATCGAACACAATGCATAACCGAGATACAAATAGAAAATCAGAATAATAGGTAGACTCTCCTCTTAACACTTCCTGCTGCTTCTTATACATTTAGAGAAAATACAAGGATACTGTGAGATTATTAATATGACTGATTATTATAACTATATGGAAACAGAAATAGCTATAAGAATCCAACCTCCGAAACAAGAGACAGTATGATTTATCAGGGACGGTAAATCACATAACTAAACGGCTGGCATTTTTTGCACTAAGATATTTAAATTTTAACTCAATTCCACACAATGCAATGTGCGTGCAGTTATCAATACAAATGCACAAACACCCCCACACTCATGCTGAAATAGATATAAATAGATAGAAATACATATAATAATTATACAGACAGTAGTATATACTTATCTATCCCTGTGAATATATATACATATATATACATATATATATATATAATATATAATATAATATATATATATATATTATATATATATATATATATATATATATATATATATATATATATTTAGTGAGGAAAGAAGGTGCCTTTCATACCATGGGCTCCTAGGGAGCGTTTGTTCGAAAAGATTGCTGCGCATTTGTTTGGAGATTTAAATTCCTGGATTTTCCTGAAGAGAATGCTGCAAAATGGCCTCCTTATTCAATCCGAATTAGGGAATTTGCAGCCTTTGAAACATATGTAGAATATAATAAAAAGGAATTTTGTAAAATCTTCGTTCAGCTCCATTTCTTCCCTCACTAAATATATAAAACTTCAATTATCCGCACTAAGGCACGGTTGTGATACCCCATGGTCGTAACCTCAACCGTGAATTTTCTGTTGTGATTTTTGCTACCCAGGTATCGGTTATAATTTGAATAATCCGTAACAAGATAATTCATTTATCATTTCAATATATATATATATATATATATATATATATATATATATATATATATATATATACATATATTCATATATGCCAGAATAAGGGCGAAACAAGGTGGGAAAAAGTACTCGAATACGAGAAGTGGAATAATATGCTTTATTATAAAGTAGTAAAAATATCACAAAAACTGTTACTCAGAGTTTCACGTTCCCGTTCGTCGGACACTTTTGTCTAGACAAAACTGTTCGACGAACGGGAACGTGAAACTCTGAGTAACAGTTTTTTATATTTATACTAATTTTAATAAAGTATATATATATATATATATATATATATATATATATATATATATATATTATATATATGTATGTATATTATATATTTATTTGTGTCTGTGTATTCCTATGTGTGTGCGGGCTGGTGTGTGTGTGTGCGAGAATACGTATGAAAGAATATAAGTTTATACATGTACTATATTAAATTGCATATGAAAAAAGAGCATATTTTCGAAGATTCGGCTTGATTGTATTTATCGAACTGTTTATCAAAAGTAGTAGACTGAAATTTAGACGTCGTCCTGATCTTTTTCTAGTAAATGTTATCGAATGTTTACGCTATAGAAATTGTTCTGGAATGCTTCAGGTAAAAAGCAAGTTATCGCTGTATTTTGGGGTTTGTAAAAGAATATAATCGTACCATATTCATATGTTTGCTGGATAAGTTAGAAATCGCAGTGAAATATCACTGAACTCACCCTCTGCCTGCCATAACAATCTTGAAGTTAATGTAGAAAAACGTAGTTTTAACGCCTTTGATCACATCGCTACCAAGTTTTACTTGCTCCGGCGAGGGTAAACAAGAATCACACTATCAATATCAAAAACATGTAACTATAACCTGATTGAAGATTTGCAGTTCAAGGCAACAAACCAAGCATTAATTTTACTGTGATCTTATGACATGTAATATGGATATCTAATCTAGAAAAGTTGTATATACATCAAAGAATGCCCGGCAGAGCAAGAGCACCAACTTAGTTCAATCTATCGCAATTCAAGTTTCGACTTCCTTTTGTGATCAGTTTGCCTTTAATTCCACCTTGACATACAAAACAGCTGCTAGCAATATAATGCCGTAATTTTGATGGACTATTCTCCATTCACTTGGAAAATGCACTTTTATCTGTCCATAGCAGAAATCAATATTTACCTTCATTAGGCCTCTGTATGACAGAATTATTGGAAGGCTATAATAAATACCCCCACACTGTTCGCTATGACCTTCTACTTACTAATATCAAACAGCACTGAGGCTGAATTTATTTGTCATCCCGCACATGTCGATAAAATACTTAAAGGCAAGCAGTGGGTCGATTTAATTGACTGAGAGTCTCTCCCAAACTTCCAAGTCTAATATTTTTCTTAGATGGAAGTGAAATCGAAATTAAATTTCCTTCTCTTTTCAGTTCTTAAAATCGTACATATACATCAGCTAATCAGGGGATATGTATTTAAACGGAGGGCTGTGAGGGGGGAAACTCCAGGTCAGTAAACTTCTGAAGATAAAATAGACATCAAAGTGCCTACAAAGGAGAGAAGATAAAATGTATTCCTTCCATCTTAATATCAGTAATATCAGAATGTTATATAGTAAGCGAAAGGAAGACGCCAGCGAATGTAGAATGCTTTTTGACATGTGACAGCCTTATCTTAAAGGACTAATCATTTTTATATACAGCGCTCCTCTCTGCCACGGAATAAATATGGGAGAGCGGGACTGAAAAGCAGCAGCTAATTATAACTTAATTTATTTCCTTTCGTTTTATATGAGTCGTTATAAAATTGATATTCCTTATATCAAATTTAAGATGATCAAAGATACGTTTTTCCGTTTTTTTTGTGTTTTTTTTTTGTCAAAATCAGCTCCATGTTGATTAGGGTAAAATAGCTACAACTTGTAGTAGCAAATAAATCCACATAGAGTATCTGTCTTGTATTTGTTATGAGATATAAAGACTGGCTGCACAATTTCCCGATGCTCCTCAGTAATTTCCATTTTTTTTATTCTTTTCACACTAAATTTACAACATTTAAGAGTCTGTTGAGATGAAATTTAAGTCATGTTGTTTTATCACTTGTAATTCTTTTGAATTTGATAATGTCAATCAGGATTTAATTGAGATCTGATGATATTACACGCTATTTCAAGTGAAAATGTTTATAAATTTTCACTTTCAAATTTCTGTAGACCTTTGAAGTAATGTTTTTGGTCTGTCTTTTCGTTGTTTGTATGTTATAAATTTATTTTGTTGCACATGGGAGGTCTAGCGTTAACAATCTTCTCATTCTGCTACGACTGTACTTGTGTTTACAAGATTAATCTAGTAGTACGTAGTTGAAACTTCATGATAATTTATTACTTTTTCATCTTGGTTGTGTCTCTAGAGAGTGATATAGAATTTCTTACTCGGTTTTCTTTGTAGTTTAGCTATATTTAGTTTGAATGTAGTAGTATGATTTAAATTATACTTTTTTCCTCTTATCAAGAATATGTTGAGGTGTAGATTTCTGAATTTCAAAACCAGAATAATATATTTTATCTCATGGCATTTAATATTTAGTTGCTTTATATATATATATATATATTTGCATTCCAGAACGAAAACAGTGTTGAATATAGCGATATGAAGGAGAGGTTTATATCGGGAAATTGCACTATTAGAGGCATTTCATCAAAATCTCTAGGCCAGTAGTTGGCGATTCCTTAAAGAAGATGGACAATAAATTTTCTGAATATTGTAATTTGCTTGGATCACCGCAGTAAATGTAGAAGGATGAACATATTTGCAAAAACCTTTCGGTAATGAGAAAATAGTTGGAGTAGTTTACCAAAATACGTACGTTGATGTCAATGAATAAAAGCAAAGAGTATACTTATTGCATTATTTTACACAGATTGTTTAGTAATATTAAAATATTTCGGGAAGACGTCCCCTTGCTCATATAAAAGAAAAAATGGATATGAATTTTTATTTGTATATCTGTGTGTCTAAAAGGTGTATCGGTGGTATATTTCGTAACCAAAAAAATATCATAAAATGATGTTCAATAAGCATTCTTGAAATTCGGTTGCCGCTAGTTATTTCGAGGCATGGCTGTGTGATTATGGAGTTCGTTTTCCAGCCACGTGGTTTCGGGTTTCGTTTCCCAAGGAGACTAATTTGGAATGCCTTCTGTTTATAGCTGCCGGTCAGCCAATCCCTTTTGAATCTATTTGCTAGGTGGGAACTGTGTGGAACTCCGTCAAACACACCCACACAAACACACACACACACGCACACGCACGCAGACACTCGTTCACACGCACACTACACAGACACGTATGTACGTGTGTGTATTTGTAATTGTTTTTGTACTCAACTTCCGCTTCACTCCAAAAGTTAATTTGTTTACGTTCCCGATAAGAGTGACGGATAGAAAGTACTAGACTTAAAATAAGTTCCACGTCCGATTTGTTCGGCTAAAACCCTTCGAAGCAGTGTTCCAGCATGGCTGCAGTCCCAAGGCTGAAAAAATAAAAGAAATAAGAGATAAAAGATGCATTTATTTATTTAAATATTTAATCGTTTGTACATGTATTCTTTGAATATCGTAAAAACAGAGCACTTCCCCGTGTTCATTTCGTCTTAGCGTATCTTTTATTGCATACACGTCGCTATTTCTTAAAGGAATTGTTTAATGCGTGCTAGAAAGATTATTGTAATTCATTCATTGCTAGAACATTTAAATCAGGTTTCGTTTTCGCGCTGCTGGTCATTGTAATTATTATCGTTGTCTTAAACGAAATCTATTCTTTGCTTTGCCACTTTCAAGATAGCAAGTTCTGTGACAATAGGAAGTTGGCGGTAAACTGTATCCACGATTATATACTTTGAAAAGTCATTAAGTGTTCCGAGCCAGCAACTTGGAACTGATTAGCAAACTACAGATTAACGCCATTTATGTCCACTGAACCAATTGATGAACAAATATTTTAGAGAGGCACAAGTACAATTGCTTGATGAAAAGCTGCCGGAACAGACAAAATTTCATTGGATATGCGAGAAATACTTTTCTCTGTAATAGTTCCACAAACATCGGAGATGATCCGCTAAAAAAAAGTAAAATAATGTGTAATAAGTGCAATCCTGAAGAAGAGAAACAATAGGCTTTCAGAAAATCAAAATGGTTGCCTTTGGTTTTCTCCAATGCATGGCTATTTAATCGGATGCTTCTTACAAGACTCACAGCAAGAGTGTAAGAATAAGATTTTTGTTAGCTTTTTCTTTTGTTATTGTTTTGTTGTTTTGGCTGACCAAATAGTAATACGACTAAAAAAGTACTATCATGAGAAATATACATGAAAGTATATATAGATATATGCTTGCGTGTGTGTTTGTATGTATATATATATATATATATATATATAAATTGAGGTTAAAATCTTCGTTAGATTTTATCATGTATTTAGCATGCAATCAACCAGTTAATTTATATATTAATTTATTAATGTATTGATACATTAATTTATATATATATAGGTGTCAGTATGTGCGTATGTGTCTGTCTGAACTATAGAACGAAATAAGTTGCAGAAATCGCAAACCAGTTATAAAGTTTCGGAACTTTTTAAGGATCTTCACTGCTTAGACAGGACACTCATTATGTTTATAGGGTAATATTCTAAGGAAAGCAATAATTATACGAATATACTGTTAACAATATGCTGGCATTCTGTTATAAATAATAGCAGCCGTTTTAAATAATATCCTGTTAGCAGCAGGAAGAATATTAACAAATTGTGAAACTACATCCGCAAACGAGGGTCTGTGAGTTCAAAGCTAATCAAATATTTTCTGTTGACCAGAACACTACCATTTCGTTTACTATTAGCAAACAATGAGAACGGGGCTTCTTGACATGTTAGAGATGGCAACCATACGTCCTTGGATAATGAAGTACTATGTATACAAGAATAACTACGGAATTCTACATGAGAAGGCATTGGATCATTTATTCGTTTTGAAAATAAAGAATACAATTGTTCGAACAACTGTAAATTCTGCGTTTGAAGATTCCACACACACACACACACACACACACACACATATATATATATATATATATATATATATATATATAACGACGGGCTTCTTTTAGTTTCCGCCTACCAGATTCACTCACAAGGCTTTGGTTGGCCTGTGTCTATAGTATGAGACCATTGCTTGCACAATGTGTTGTGCAGTGGCAGTCATCATGAGACTGCATGACTGCAGCGCAAGCTTCTTAACCACATTTTCATTCCTACGATTACACAAGTCGTCCTACTTTCCTGTACAGTCGAGAAATGAAACTGAAAATGTTTCACGTTTATAAAGAACGATATAATAAAGACGTGGCTGAATTGTAATTATCTCTGAGATGGTCAGTAAAACTGTGGTGAGAAACCCTTATGTTGCTTTCCAAACAAAATGCTTTACCCAGAAATTCTCCTGAACATCATTGTGAGATTTTTGCAAAAGCTTTCGCGTTCACAAAATAGCAATACATATGATAAATGTGTGACAGAATTTAAAAGATTCCGTCGATGGTCAGTAAATCAGCGGTGAGAAACCCTTATGTTGTTTTCCAAACGAAAATCTTTATCCAGAAATTCTCCTGAACGTCATCGTGAGATTTGTTGCAAAACATTTCCTTTAATTCTTATAGTCCTCGAGCACAGAATGAAATAATCAATACGTAAAAACCCCTACTAGTGCGAAATATATGAAAAATATTTTATCTATAACAGAATGTAATGAAAAAAAAAGTAAACATACGCTACGCCCTGAAGCAAACCGTTTCTCTCAGGAATATGTGGGAAAAAATCGCTTATTAAAATTTCGAAAGTTGTTATCCACGAATGTATTTACACTAGAGAAAAAAAGATATATGTTGTAAAGTTTTTATATCTAATAGCAGTTTAAAAACTGTCAAAAGCATAACATTTCTCACTAAAAATTGTTAAATTATTCAGTAATATTTCTAAAACTTACGCGTATAACTTATTCACTTATTCGCACTGAAAAAGGCTGATCGATTGTGATATAGTAGTAGTAGTAGTAGTAGTAGTAGTAGTAGTAGTAGTTTATGGGGTGGGTGAATGCGCTGTAAGAGCGCATTGCTGTGTTCATTTTTTGGTGATTCCGTTCTAGACTTACTAGATGATGCCTCTGCACCATTCATGTGACAATGCTCCAACCCGTGGGTCTGTTTCAGTAGTCGATGATGGTAAGGATTCTACGAGACTGGAGGGGGAAAGCTTACCTCAACCTATTTTAGGGACCGTTTACTACACGCAGGTTAAATATTGCGCCTATTCATATCATACCAGTTCCTCCATAGCATTAGAGCAACGTGGTATGAAATGTTTTGCTCAAGAGCCCAGCATACCACCCGGACTAGGAATCATATCAACAATCTGGAGATCGTGAATGCATCATTCTAACCATTAGTTAGTTTATGTGCCTTCATAAAAATTGCAGTATCTGAGAGGGTTCAAACCACCAAACTTTCTGTTAAAAGCCGAGCATAAAGACAGCGCCAGAGAAAATTGGGAACGCTTCACCAATTTGTGTGTGTACCTTGCGCGCTGCCATGATGATCTCCTCTGTATCCTTCCAATTTTAGAATATGGAGATTTTAGAATTATGGGGAATTATGTAATGGGAGAAAATCTTATGAGGTGAAGTTCAAGATTGTAAAATATCATGTGGAAAAGGTAACATTTATTCTTTGACTAGTAACAGCCAGACGATATGGTCTTACTGAGCTCCAGCATTGGCCCTAACTCTTGTTTATTCTAAACTCACTTGCCTATACTCTCTCTGAAATCAATTATGTTGGGGCAATGAGTTGGACAGCACTCCCTTCCTTTGCAAGCCGTACTGTGATGTATGGTAAACTGGTATACAATATAAAAAATTATGCAATTCTTGATTGAATATACACTTATCTACATGTTGTTGGGAATGTTAGTTTAGCGGCCTTAAACTGCTTCGAGTTCTATTGCGAATTTCAAGCAAGTTTAGCGTCCATAACGATTGAGGCGGTATTTCTTCTTAGGAGCAACTATTCGGTGACATTTCCTAAAGCGATTGCAATGCCTGGCGAAATAAATACGCACAATGCATTTGCGCATTTCTAAATTGAAATGCCTTAAACTTCCTAAATAGTCACAAGATAGAAATTAAAGAAACTCTATCGAGATAAATAGAATCGTTTAAGATGCAGGCATGGTTCCGAATTCATACCCACTGCGTCACAAAATGGACAAGTGTCCTGTACTATAGCGTCGGACCAGCCGCCTTGTGAGTGTATTTGGCGGACGGAAAGTGAAAAAAACGATAAGAGATAAAAGTTCAAATTGTGACCATTACTATTCATTTTCGTGCTGTTTTTGTTAGCCACTGAAGTGTATAAGAGCCAAAGGAAACCAATAATTAATGCTAGATATAATGTGTAAGAACAGATCTATTTTAAACTACAATAATAAACGCTGTCTTTGAATTAGGGGAGTGACGAAACATGGCTGAAAAGAACGTTAATTGTTAGGAGTTTGCAATGGATTTATATCAGAACTGGCGTCTAAATAATGGCAGTGGTGGGGCAGTAAAAGCCCAGGTGTTTCGAAAAGTCATCTTTGGTTTGCAGGTCATGCATTACTGATACTCATTACGCTTATTCAACCGCCAAATTCCTTTCTGCCTATATGTATATATATATGTCTGTTTGTCTGTGTTAGTGTGTGTGTGTGTGTAAGTGTGTCGCGCGCGCGTGTATGAGCGCATATGTACGCGTGTGTGCGGGGGATGCTTATCTTTTAAGATTTACGTCTATTAGTCGTTGGACTGCGGTCACGTGGAACATCGTTTTAAAAGATGGTAGGAGTTTTCTCCCCTATTTGCTCTATACACCGGGTGCAGATTTCACGGATAAGCAGCTGGAGGAGGCGTCCTTTTGGCGTGAAAAACGGTAGTACGGTAGATTCGTACGGAACGGCCATGTTGAAGTCGTGTCAAACATTATTTCTCCGTTTACTTATACTTCCATCGCTGATAGAACAATTATTACAAGCAACTTTTCTTATACCTGACCATGCTGCAGCTGTTTTTATTTTTTTTCATTTTGTTTTTAGGTTTTTGTATATATATTAATTTATTTATTTCTTTATTTATTTTGAAGAGGACACCATCCTTAAATCCATTCCAATACAATGGTGAAGGACTAGATAAATGGATAAATGAATAAATGGTGGATAGGAAGGTAGACATCCCTTGTCCCTCTACCTCTACCCATCTCTCCATCTGTCTGATTATCTATGTATCCTCATTCCCGCAAAAAAAAATCTGTTCTAAACAAAAACATCAAAAATCATGTTGTATAGAATTGAACAAGCTCTTTGTACACTCACATAATTTAATTGACAAATTCTAGAAAAGAAGGAAAGCGCTAATAATAATAATGAAGAAATAAAAGGATTTTTTTCAAAATTCTTACGACTTATGTGTGTGTGTGTGTCTGTATAATGTTTTATATTTTACTTCTACCTTCATTGTTTTATTTCTCTCTACATTCCCTATCTCCTCCTTTTTCACAATAATCCCTTATTTCGAACTCAAATATTTAAACATCTCACATCGTCTCTGATGAAGGGATACCCATCATATCCCAGAAACAGCTGTAAGACTATATCTCTTTCCTTATAAATGTCCTGAAAACTCCTCACAGCCTTGACTATGTTATGTTTTTTTCTCTGAAAAATATGTATATATTATAGAAAATTAGTATTTTTAAATCAGTCAACTACAGTCATTCAGTAACAGCACTCTATAGTAAAAATTATTTACGAACATAACGTAGCAGTTCTGGTTAGGACGAATGCTACTGCTACTTAGCCTCAGGAAACATCATCACCAGCTGGCTATATGAGACTCTATCTGTGTACTTATATTTTCGAACAAGGGAGTTTAGCACCCCACTCACCACAAAATTGTATCTATATATCGCGTTTCCTGCGTAATTTCCATTCATCAGCACAGAATAACTGTTCGGCCAGATGTGACGCTGCTAAATTCTTGTTCGAAAAATATAGTTTTCAAAGTGACACTATTTCTAATCTTTCAAGCAGTGATTTATGTTCGAAAGTATAAGGAAACAGTCTGTCGTATGGCCAGCTGGGGACGATGCTTCCTCAGGCAAAATAGCAGTAGCATTGATCCTAACGGGGACTGCCACGTTATGTTGGCATGTAATATTTACTCTAGAGTGCTGTTACTGAGCGTCTCTCGTTGAGAGATCTACAAATAGTAATTTTCTACTTTATTACATAAGTGATTGTGTGTCACTTTGAAACTATATATTTCGAACAACGATTTAGCAGTGCCACTTCTAGACATACAGTTATTCTGAGCTGATCAAAGGAGACAACCCAGAAATCGAGATACACAGATATTGTTTTGTGCTGCGTGGAGATGCTAAACTCCCCTTTCTCGTGTGTGGAAATGAAGCAGAGCTTCTATTTTTCTCTCTCTTCTCTTCACATGTGATCGATAGGCCAGACTGCTAGCTCTCGTTTTGGGTCCTGACCATAGTCCGTGCAACATCGATATTCTTCCCTCTGTTTGTGAAAACTTTGTATCTCTGCCGTAAGGCTTCATTTCCAAACACGCCACCTGAATTCAATTCGTCCCAGTCGAAAGACACCAGTTGTTATGTCCTGTTATTATTATTTATATTGTATTTATATTGCATTTATATTTGTGTAACATTGTCCGTTTTTCCGTCCTTGTTTTTCAATACATTCGATGCTTTCTTCCAAGGAATCTAATGTATTGAAGTTAGTTTTTCCTTGGGGCTGGCCAGATTGGAACAATCTCAAGGTTAATCAGCCGAAATTGCAAGAATGATCTTGTCCTTGACTGAAGATAGAAACCTTCGAATGACCCGTCCTTGTTTTTTTTGTGTCGTCTATCTGGAAGTTTTGTCCCTTTTTGTATCACCTATTTGTCCGGATGTTTTGCGTTCTTGTCCCATTTTGTATCATATATATATGTATATATAATATATATAGGTGTATGTGTGTATGTATGTATGTGTGTATGTATGTGTGTAAGTATGTTTGCATGTATGTATGTAAGTATGCATACATGTATGTATTTATGAATATATCAATAACATATATTACCTAATCTACGTGCAAAATCTATGATATTGTGACAGTTACACTTTAAGGGAGACAACGTGAATTCAATAAATGAAACGGTTAAGAATACATATGCTATGACTATTAGAAAAATGTGAAGGATAATTTCAGTACATATAGCCTACTACAAATTTGATTTCAACACAGCGTAACAATATTCTTCTAAAAGATAAACACGCAAGAAGTCTAACGAGAGTCTGTGTGAAAGAGATATAGAGCATGAGAATATGAGAACGCAAAACACATTGAGTTAAAGAGATAGACTGAGAAATTTATAGACAGAAAAACAAGGTGACGAAATGCCTGTGGAAAAATATCAGAGAATCTATGATATTAGGAATATGCGGAGATATAAAAGTACGTAGATGCACACAGACATATATGCATGTGTGTGTGTGTGTGTGTGTGTGTGTGTACGTGCTGG
Organism: Octopus sinensis; assembly: GCF_006345805.1. NCBI lineage: Eukaryota > Metazoa > Mollusca > Cephalopoda > Octopoda > Octopodidae > Octopus > Octopus sinensis. The sequence goes on along the minus strand of NC_043002.1, from coordinate 60,269,350 downwards.
TGTGATTGTTCGTGAGTGTGTGCACGTGTGTCTGCGTCTGTTACCGTTCATGTAAACTACAGTTTTCGTATGTGTGTATATATATGTGTGTGTGCATGAACTTGTATCTATATATATATTGTGTATATATATATATATATATATATATATATATATATATATATATACGTATATATATATATATATATATATATTATGTGAAATAGAAAGATGAATAATCTTGTAGTAGATTAATCAAAAGTTTAACCGATACCTTAGTAGCAAAAATCACAGCAGTAAACAGCACGGTTGGAGGTACAACCATCTGGCGTTGCAACCGTGCGTTGGTGCGGATAATTGAAATTAAAACATTCTAACTTCCACACCAACCCAGCGCTAAGACTCATATGCCCTGCTAGATCTGATATCGGGATAATCAGTAAGTACATTTTAGATAAATATATCCCTAGTTTAGTAAACAAGCTGAAGCTCAGCCTCTGGGCCAACTCCTCGCAGGTAGTGAAGTGGTTCTCTTCCATCCCCAATAAGAACCGTACTAGGTTCATTCAGTTTGATATCGCCAGCTTCTACCCCTCGGTTAACCCTAGTGTGCTAAATAAGGCCCTCTGGCATGCTCACAACAAGGCTGGCCTCACCAGAGAAGAGATAGATATCATTTTAGTTGCCAGGAAATCGTTTATTAAGTTTGATAATAAGTTGTGGATCCGTAAAGATACCCCAATGAATTTGATGTGCCTATGGGTAGTTCGGATAGTGCGCAGATAGCCGATTTGGTCGGATATATATTCTCTACGAATTGTCCGATCAATTCCCGGAGATCGCGGGCGGCCTGTATCGTGACGATTGTCTGTTTTACCTGCAAAACACCACGAACAGAATAGTGCAGAAAACTAAGAGCAGGTTAGCTAGGTTTTTTAATAGAATGGGCATGAGTATAGTTTTTGATAATGAACTCACCAAGGCTAATTTCCTAGACGTTACACTTAACCTTAATAGCGACTCATACTGCCCTTACCATAAGCCTTCCACTAATTTGAAGTATGTCAGTGTCTTCTCAAATCATGCCAAAACCGTAACAGACAATTGGTTAAAAACATTCTCTAAGATTGTCTGGCTTGTCCGCCAGTGCCGATATTTTTATGCAGAAAGCGGAATTTTATACGCCGCACTATCCAAGGCCGGTTATAGGCAGAAGGTAATTTATATTGATCCGGCCCTTCCGATGCCATCATTCGGTCATCAGGATAGGGCCGTATATAATAACATTAACATTTTAGTAAGGACGGGAGCGCGGCGGATGCCGGGGTAGTCGCTCCCGCATTTAATTTAGCGAACAAGGATAATTATCGGTCCGGAGGTCTTACACTAACCCAAGACCCGTTATTCATCCGAGAATCACCCACCCGAATGCGAGAGCTGGCGTCCCGACCCATCACACTGATAGGAATAAGCATATATGGTTTGTAATCCCCTTTGGTAAGCAGATTAGAACTAACCTCCCCCATGTTTAGACAAGCCATCGCCAATAACTTCCCCAGAAATTCCAATATTACTCCACGGTTAACTCGCATAAAGTTAGGATAGCTTTCTCCAACACTAAAAACCTCGCCCAGATAATCGCCTCCCATAATAATAGGCTACTTACTAAGACCCTATCACCTTTTTCCGGAGGCACAGCCTCTTCTGCTCCCGGTTTAATGCTCAGTAGGAATAATTATAGTAGTAATAATGATATGAGAGCCAGTACAGTGACACATAATCTCAGCTCCAGCCAGGGAGTACCCACTAGGGGTATAGTTATAAATAGGGGTGTTGTGGTTGACGGTAACAGGGAGTAGGGTAGAGAGCCCCAATAGCATCCCCAGCATCATTTCCCGCAATAGCAGCACCACGGGCAGTAGCAATGACAGCACTCTGATAGATAGTGGAGAATCAGGGGTTATTCCTATAGTTAATAGTGACGTAGTGGAAAATAGAGTAGTAAGCGGCTGCAGGTCTCGGAACGAATATAGTGACAGGAACGCAGTTCTAATTTCAGAAACTAATCCTAGCAGATTAAGATTCACGTCGGCGAACTCCAAGATCAAAAACGCCGTCTACCAATGCAAGGTTTACACGGACTCAGATGTCTTCACTTATGTAGGGGCATCATCCTCAAGATTGTCTTTGCGTGTCTCCAACCATTACGCAACTTTTCGGGACGTGAACAAGCGCCAGACCACGGGACTCAGTAAGCTAATATGGCGACTGAAGGATACGAACTTAAGCTATAGGCTGGAATGGTCAATTTTGTCGGTGGCCCTCCATTTGATAGGGGCAGAAGACAGTGCAACCTTTGTGTCTCCGAACTCTTCCATATTTTGTTTGCCAGAGGCCGGATGGTAAACGGGCTCTTACAGTCGGCTTTTCGATGCCCCCATTGGCGGCGTTACACTTATCTGGCTTTTAAATAGCGTTTATAAATAATACCGGCACCATAGCCCTTGGTAACAAATTCTGAAATAGCCTTTAAGATATCTACGATTAACCACTGCAAGGGGAATTACTCCTGTAAGACAAACGGGGCTTGGTTTTTTCACAGCGGGGGGTTTCCTTGACAAGGCAGGCTTAGATGAACACACACACACATAAAACATAATATATATATATTTTTTTTCTTTCTGCCACCCAACGGTTATCACGGCAGTAGCCACTGACAGCCGAACGATCAAACGCACACACGTACACAAAAAATGTTTTCTACCCCTACGCCAACACACACATATATAGAACAGTATACACACACGTCTCTAAGTAGATTTTTTCTCGCCCCTTATAAAACATCCAATATTCCTTAAATAGTCAGAACTTTATGCTCGGTCACAAAGAACATCTATACACCCTCACCCATATGATTGACCGATGCCTGACCCGTTGAATTCTTCAGCCACCGGTTCTCAACATACACTGATAAACAGTTTCGCCATGGGCTCTTAGGAGCATAGTTCGATTTGTTTTTGCTCCGCCTCTGTTCTGTTTTTGTTTTTCCAGCGGATTTCCTTTTTTCTTCCTGAAGAGAAAGACACAATATGGTCCCATTATTCAATCGGATTTTGGTAATTTGTGCCTTTCGAAACACGTGTAGAATGAATAAAACGATTTCTGTTCAATCTGCGTTCAGCTCCATTTCTTCAATTCACCAATAATGTTTTATATATATATATATATATAATATATATATATATATATATATATATATATTATATATATATATATAATATATATATATATATATATATATATAATATATATATATATATATACAGCTGTTATATCCAGTTTATAATAATTATATAATTGGCTGTATGCAATCTCTCTCTCTCTCTGTCACACACACACAGGAACTAGACCGGCAATACGCAAATTTATACATTTAGGCACAAATGTATGCATGCATGCTTATATATTTAAGAGGCCAATATTTAATTGGTTTTATATTCAATTTTCCGAAGCGCACTGGAAATAATATACTTTTCTTATTATCATTATTGTTACTATTATTATTATTATTATATTATTATTATATTATTATTATTATTATTATTAGTTGTAGTAGTAGTAGTAGTAGTCGTAATATTTTCAGTCTTATACATATATATATATAGATAAATAAATATATATATTATATATTTATATACATACACACACACACACATATATATATATACATACATACACACACAGACACACACACACACACACACACACATATATATATATATATATATATATATATGTGTGTGTGTGTGTGTGTGTGTATTTATATTTATATACATATGTGTGTGTGTGTGTGTGTCCCATAATTCCCTAGTTTTCCTTGTTTGGGTTATTTTTGTAATAATTAGATATAGTTAATCTATTATTCGGTCAGGATAATTATTATTGACGTGACTTTATTTAATTTTGCTTAAGTTGTTTTCTTGGCTCACTCCTCTTTCTCTCTCTCTCTCTCTCTCTCTCTCTCTCTCTCTCTCTCTCTCTCTCTCTCTTTGAAGAAGAAGTCTAAGATGAAGGTGTCGCTGTATTCTCTTCTAATGCGTACATATTTTATGGCTTGTGGTGCATTTTTCTATATTTTCGCTTCAGTTTATATACGTATATATATATATATATATATATATATATATATATATATATATATATATATATATATATATATATATATAATATATATATATATATTCTATTTTATTATTCTTGCCAGCGATACGACAGCCTGATTGGATAAAGTTATAATGCGCTCAACTTGTGAGTTTTCTAATGGAATCCACTGCAGGCATTTTGCGTGTATGTATATATCCATTACGTGCATTCGCTAATCTAGCCATGTAGTAGAGTTAAAAGAAATGGCTGAAGGGTAATTTTCCATTGAAATTCTAGCGTTTCCCCAAAGGCAACCAGGGTGCAGTTTTGCATTGCATTAAATCCATGCATCAGAAATGACATGTTTGTATATATCTGCTCGTATGGACGGCTGTGATACAGAAATGTATAATAATCTATAAGGAAATCATTAGAAGGTGTTGGTAGCACAATACATTGAAGGCTGCGGTGGATACCTTGTTAACGTTTTATTCATGATATTTATCTTTGGCATCACACAAGTCCAGAGAGAGGCTCTCCATCCTTGACCATATAGTCTTTTAATAATAGAACTTGGTATCATTATGTGGCATTTTAAATAAGTGATTTTAAGAAGATTTTATTGCAATGTGTTGTAAGTGGAGCCCCCTTATGGAGTCTTCCTCTTCCACGCGTATTCATTTCTCTCTTGCATATAAACAGCACCTTCTGTTGATTTTAAATCTGTAAAGTAAATGAGATATATTTTACATGCAGTTATGGTTGTGCGGTTAAGAAATTTGATTTGCAACTACAGATTTTCAAGTTCAATTTCAGTTCAATTTTGTTGTTGCTGCTGCTGCAACTCTTGGTGGTATAACTAATCGCATTAAAGCGGCGAGCTGGTAGAATCATCATCAAGGCGTACAAAATTCCTAATGCCATAAATTCTTGTTGAACTCTGGGGCCGACTTGAACCACATCCGCTAAATTGCCAGGACTCGTAACTATAGGATAGATATTTATTACTAATTGTACTGAAAATTTTATTATTCTCTCATCTCAAATTTCGTTGTGTCCATATTGATGCCGTTTTCTGATAAGTTTACTTCAAATTTCTTCTTTCTTTCGCGTTTGTAAAGTGTTATTGCTTCCTTATTTTATTTTCCTGCTTTGGAATTAGAAACTTGAGAAGGTGTCTTCTACGACTGCAATTATTTTGTGGGAATTAATTGTCCGTCAAAGACAACAACGTGTAAAACCGCACCTGGTTCTTTTGAATAGCATAATAAATATTAGTAAACTAATAATGCAGTATAGGAAACCAGGTAACTTCAAACGAAATATTATTTTATATACTACTTGCTTAATACTAGGGAAAAACTCAGAAAATATATTAGTTACTATTGTGACTTTTGAAAAATAAAAATATTAAAATGCATGCTTACAAAGTATTCTTAATCTTACTAGCTTCTGTAGTACATATTATAAAATTGGTTCAATATAGAGGAGATTACAATGGCGTCTATGCAAACCGGACACGCAAATTGGTAACGGGTTCCATATTCTTCAGGCGTTGTTTTTATGGCGCAGTCGATTAGCGCTTTTGGTTAATAACCGAAAGGTCGCTGGTTCGGCCCCTTCCAGATATGAGAGTTTCGGCACAGCCATTTAATCAGATTCGACGTTGACTTATTTGGCGCTAGACGTTTTAATGATTCTTGCATTCATGCCCACCCGCTCTCCCTTTATTTCTCGCTCGCTTCTCCATGAAAGGGCGAGCTGGCTGAATCATTAGCACATCAGGCAAAATACTAAGTGGTTTTTCGTTTGTCTTTATGTTCTCAGTTCAAAATCCGATGAGGTCAATTTTGCTTTCCATCTTTCGGAGTAGATGAAATAAGTACTCGATGAACAATAATGTCGATGTGTTCGACTAGTCCTACTCTCCCAATATTGCTGACCTTCTGCCAAATATGAAACCAAAAGCTCTATTCCCCACTCTTACACTCCATATTTATCTATGGTATATAACTTGGCGCTTCTAGTGCAAACATTACCATCACCACAAAAAAGAGAATATCCAATTTGCCGTACCATATAATCAGTGATCAAACAGCCACGCCCGATAGCCTCCTTTTGAATAAATGTAATGTTGTAATTGTATGTTGCTTGTTTAAAACCCCAGCCAGTTGATATGTTATGTCAGTTCAGTCATGACGTCTCCTATGAGTGCTGCTGGTAACAAGGAATCCAGTACAATTTGGTCGACGGTGACCAAACCGTTACAACCCACTAGGCTTCCCTGGCGAGAAAGGCTGCTAGAAACCCAGCAGAGCTAAAAACAAGAACTGCCAAAATGACGGTTGAACCGAGTATAGATTCATCTGCTGTCTAGGAATAGCACAGATCCTCAGAAATTCCGGGTTAGTGTCCGGTGTACTGGATGGCCACTGGGAGTAAGGTACCCCTACTCCTTAGCCTTTTTTAAAGCATGTCTCTAGAACCTGTTTCAGACGCAGGCTACGTGTGCTCCGATATTTGGCGAAGATTTGGTCAGAGAATCGCCTTCGACGGTCTTCAGTCGTGGGTTAGATGAGCTGATACGGATCATGTTATTGCAAAGTGTGTAGGCATGTGACTGGGGTCCACATGTGAACTTATTTTTCCACCGAGACACCGAAAACATGTTGTTCGGAGCCGGCTTGACCCAACCCGGATAAATGCGACACAAGTATAAGTACAAGATGAGATATTGTCCTTTCGTACAAATTTCGTCCATTGGTATATCTATGTACATAGCCAGTTTTTCATCTGTGATTACATTGTAATTGGAGAAGACTCGATAATATTTCGAGGCTATCATGAAGAGATTCCTGAGAGCCCTGTTAATAATTCGGTGACAGCTGCTTCTATTTTTTTAAATTAAAGTAACAGAACTTTCGTGATGATTTGGGTAAACAATATATTTAAATTAATATATTTGATTTCAATTAGCTTTATTAAAATTATGTAATGAGATATGCATGCTGCCCTATAAACATCTATGTGTGTCAGTGTATGTTTGTGTCAGTGTCCACCACCAATTGACAGCTGGTATCTTGACGTTTGGGATAAGGCCACTGACAGAATAAGTACCAGGGTTCAAAAATATAAGTCCTGGGGTCGAGTCTTTCAGCAAATATTCTCGAAGGCGGTGCCTTAGCATGACCACCGCACTTTAATGCTTAAACAAGTAATAGATACATTTTATTGAGTTTATTTTAATGAAACATCATTTGAATAAAATTATCATATAGACTATATCTGAAAAATATGTTTTATGCAGTTGAAGATATTTCGTTTAGGAAATGCCGGAATTGTTAGAGCGTCAGAAGAAATGCTTTGAATTAGTTCTTCCAATTCCATTAAATTCAGCCAGGGTTGATATTGCATTTCATATTGTTGTTCGTTGAAATAAGTACCAGTCATATCCTGAGTTCGATGTAAGCGACAAACCCCCTTTTCCCCTAAAATCGGTGGTTATGTGCCAAGGTTTGAAACAATTATTAAATATCGTACGTATTGCCAAGAGGACAGATGCCGCTATAGATAGAGGCTTCGCCTATAAGCTGTATCGCTGTTTGAACTCTTCACACAGCTAGCCTGCATTTGACAATTTTCTGCAAATCCATTTCAAGTCAGATAACTTCAATGAAAATACAGATTCAATTATAACATCATGATCATTCAATATGGATTTTCATTGCCCGAAATGTACATTGCATCAACAGATACATGTAAACTTTTGATATCTGTTCTGTATCTGATATTGATCCTAGATGAAAGTTCTTTTCAAACCCTTTAAGTTCTCAAAGAGTTCAAGAACCAAATTTTCCATGTTTAGCAGTGTATAGAATATTCTGAGTTCAAAGAAAATGTGTTGTCTTTGAGTTGACATTGTCGGTGATGAAGGTCTAAGGTGAATGTTTATCGAAACGTAGTTATTAATCCAGAGAATCTCTATAAACGTTTCAATGAATCTGTGTTTAACTGTCGACTAATTATGTTTCTATCTCTCCGTCATTTTCTCACCCACCTCTCTCTCACATTGTCTATCTATCTATCTATCTATCTATCTATCTATCTATCTATCTATCTATCTATCTATCTATCTATCTATCTATCTATCTATCTATCTATCTATCTATCTATCTATCTATTTACATTTCTTTCTACCTATCGATATATCTACCCATTTATATATCTATCATTTATGAATCTAGCTACCTAGCTGTTTATCTAGCTAATATTTCACAAGCATAAGTCGGTGAGCTGGCAGAACCGTTAGCTTGCATGGCAAAACACTTATAAGCATTTCGTGTGCGTTTATGTTCCGAGTTCAAATCCCGCCAAGGTCGATTTTGCTTTACATCCCTTTCGGGTCGGAAACATGTTTCAAGACGGAGTCTGATGTCAAGGTAATCGAATTGCCACCTCTCGCAAAACTGCTGGCCTTGTCAAAAAATTTGAAACCGATATTTCTCAATGACTGTCTGAGTTTCTCTTTGTCTGTTTGTGTATTTCCTATTGACTTAACATGTCAGATACATTTAAAGTGTGCACCAGCAAACCCATGCAAATAAACATAATGCATTATATAAAAACCAAAATATCTATCTCTCTCTATCGCTATCTATCCGTTTCTCTCTAACTTTCCCCGTCTTTCTCTATTTCTTATCTCCCTCTCTCTCTTTATATTATATATATATATATATATATATATATATATATATATATATATATATATATATATATATATATATATATATATATATATATATATATATATGTATATATATATATATTTTTTTTGTATGTATGTATGTATGTATGTATGTATGTAGGGGCAGGAGTGGGTGTGTAGTAAGTAGATTGCTTACCAATTACATGGTTCTGGATTCGCTTCCCCTGCATGGCGCCTTGGGCAAGTGTCTACTGCTATGGACTCGGGCTGGCCAAAGCCCCGTGAGTTGATTTGGTAGACGGAAAACTGAAAGACACCAGTCGTATATATATATGTATGTGTGTGTATATATATATATATATATATATATATAAGTGACTGTGTGATAAGAACCTTGCGTCCCAGTCACATGGTTCTGGGTTCAGTCCCACTGCGTGAAACCTTGTGCCACTGTCTTCTACTATAGCATCGGGCTGTCCAAAGTATGGATTTGGTACACGGAAGCTGAAAGAAGTGTGTATGTGTCTGTGCGTATGTTTGCGTTTCTATTTTGTCCCCCACTATTCCTTGTCAACTGATGCTGGTGTGTTTACGTCCCCGTAACTTAACGGTTTGGCAAAGGGACCGAAAGAATAACTACTAGGCTTACAAAGAATAAGGCCTGGTTGGATTTGTTCGACGAACGGCGGTGCCAATGCATGACCCCAGTCAAATGACAGAAACAAATAAATGAATATATGTGTGATTGTCTGTACGTATGTGTGTGTAAGTGAGTGTATGTGTGTGAGAGAGTGTGTGCTTGTGTGTGTGTCTGATTCTGTCTGTCTGTTCGTGCATGCGGAATGATTTAAAAAAAAATAGATTGTAAAATATAGTAGTAGACTCAAACTGATGGCAGAGAGTTTTTGTTTTCCGGTGCTCCAACGATGCCAGCATGGGAAAGCGCTTATATAAAATATATCTCTTGGTAAGGACGTTTTTAATGAGGTTGTATATAAGTATTTATTCTTAAGAATGTTGCATCTCCATCAGCAGAAATGTTTATTTTTACATCTCACAACGAGAGATATTCAGCAACAGTACTTTGGAGTAAATATTGTTTGCCATCTTAACATGGCAGTCCTGGTTTAGGACGAAAGTTGCTGTAATTTAGGACCGGGAGACATCGTCTCCAGCTAGTTTTACGACACGACATGTGTCCGAAAATATAAGGACACAGATCGTGTCGTATAGCCAGCTGAAGACGATGTCTCCTGAGGCTAAATTACAGCAACATTCAGAGTACAAGACAAACAACACAAGGAAAATTCCCCTTCATCAGCTGTCTCTAGTACGACTCCGTGCGTGTTTCGAAGGTGATATATACTTCACTTACAAATATCTTAAAGTTTCCAGCCATTGGTAATCATTTATAGGATCATTACATTCTTATTTGAAATCAAAAGCAGGACATAAACTTTGTTAAATAAATCACTTTTAAGCATTTGGCGAATCGAATCATTTGTTAAACCTGTAAAATAACTGCGATTTGGAATGCATTCATGGAATACCTGCTTTTTTGTTCTTGTCTTCATAGATCGTTCGTAGTTCGGCAATAGAGAGCAAGGGGAAGAAGGTTCTTGAGCCCTATATAAAGATTAACTGTCTCCAGAGAGCTTTCTTTTGCAAAGGTGTTCTTAATATAGTTACCATTTTAGTTTTAAACACAATAGAAATTCACAATCCAATTTCAGTACCTTCTTGGGAGTGCAAAAATGGTTTACAAACCGTTGTTTTATTGTAGCGATGGTTTGTTATTACATAGAAGAATGTCCTTTCTGTCGACCTACAAACAGCATCATTCGTGGGTAATAAAGGGATATGTTTTGAATGGAAATCTCGATTATGTCAAACACGTAGTGTTCACAGGAGGCTTATAAGAGTAGGGGAGGGAAGGCGGCGAGCTGGTAGAAACGTTAGCATGCCGAGCAAAATGCAAGGATGTATTTCTTTTGTCTTTACGTTCCGACTAAAAATTCCGCTGAGGTTTACTTTGCCTTTCATCCTTTCGGGGTATAAAAATTAAGCACCAGTTGCGTCCTGGGGTCCATCTAATCGACTGGCACCTTCTCCAAAATTTTCGGGCCTTGTGCCTGAAGTATAAATAAGAAATTATAAGAGTAAGAAAGATAATAATTTCTACATATTTATCGCGATAGGAAATTGTTATTTAAAATCAAGAAACAATTTACAACTTTAAGTATATAATTTTTGGTTTTGTATATATCATACGATGACATTGAAATATCTTGTCCTAGGTTGTCCGACGAAGTAAGCAATCTCTTCTAATATCGGGAAATAGAATGGAAAATCGTAATCCGAATGTAAAATTTGGAAAATATGACAAATAATCCGAATACATATATTCTCGACATTTATGAGTCGTTCAGTAAATTACTTAACTATAAAATAACCATGAGCGGCCTGGTGGCACTTTAATTGGAGATTTATAATGAAGCGATTTAACGTAACTTAGGCTGTTGATATACTCTTTTACTCTTTTACTTGTTTCAGTCATTTGAATGTGGCCATGCTGAAGCACCACCTTTTAGTGGAGCAAATCGATCCCAGGACTTATACTTTGTAAGCCTAGTACTTATTCTATCGGTTTCTTAAACCGAACCGCTAAGTTACGGGGACGTAAATACACCAGTATCGGTTGTCAAGCGATGTTGGGAGGACAAAGACAGTCACACAATCACATACACACACATACATACACACACACACATAGATATGTATATATATATACATATATACGAAGGGCTTATTTTAGTTTCCTTCAACCAAATCCAGTCACAAGGCTTTGGTCGGTCCGCGGCAATAGTAG
>NC_043002.1:60240154-60250154 GCF_006345805.1 Octopus sinensis | reverse complement strand
TCTTTCCGCTTTCATCAGCTTTCTCAAACACACTTCTTGCATGTCATAGGAAAAGTTAATCTCTTGTATTCTCTGAGGTTCTCTATTTCACTGACTTCCTGTCTTTCTGAAGCAAACTATTAACAAGGGAGGGCTATGTGGATGTAGCTACATGTGACACAAAATATGGTCTTGTATATATTTTATCTTTTACATATTTCAGTCATTAGACTGCGTCCAATTTACTTCCCGAGATTACGACCATGAAAAAGTATACGTCATACCTTACCGGTAGCACTCGAAAGTGAGTGGCCTGACTTAATATTATGTTATGTCATATACACACGCACTCACAAGGTAGAATTGTGGATTTATACGCGTGTCTCATGAATAAAAAAAATAATCTTCAAGTCTCTAGTAAATAAATAAACTATTTTGCGTCATTTTGCTTGGTTCTTCTTCGAGATAGAAAATACGTTATCATTTCTTGTAAAGCTGATCTTCCGTGCAGCATTGTTCAAGTACATGTCGAATTCTTTTTGGATATATAGTTGCCTGAAAATCCTTCAAAAGGAAAATCCCAGTGGAGGTAAAATTTGGCAAATGCATCGGATTAGAGTGGCTCAGAAACATCCGCAGTGAAAGATGCTGGTTCTCAGAGAGCAATCTCATCTCTCCCGTTTATCTGGCCTCATATTTTGGGCATTTCTGCGAATAAAGTCAACGATGGTACGTTAGTTTTAGAGTACCAGTTACCACAGAACAGAAATCGAATAAATACTTTAATGGACGTAATGTTACAATGAATTGTTCTTGTGAAAACGTCGTGGGCCCCATAATAGTCCCCAATCAGAAGTATATATTGACAATTGTTAAAGTTTATCTAATTGTCGGTTCAGACAATGTTCGTGTAGAAAAGGATTGGTGTACGATACCTGAGCGTATCCAGTGATTACACTCAGACTACCCACAGTATTTAAACGTAAAACGCTGCGGATGATTCTGAGCCACTTTTCAACCAGCGTTTGTAATTGATCACGTTCAGGTAAGTGAAGCGATAGGAACTTGAAAAATAGAAAAAAACACCGAAGCACACAGCTCACAGCCGGGCGGAGAACAGTATCTAGTCCATGAATATGAAACGAGATCGTGTTATCACCTGACAACAGTGCACTTCTCTCTCTCTCTCTCACTCTCTTTCTCTCTACCTCTCTCCCCCCTCTCTCTGTGTATATATATATATATACATATATATATACACACATGTATATATATATATATTATATATAATATATATATATATATATATACATTTATATTTATATTTATATTTACACACACACATACATACATATATAAGGATGAGAGAAAAAGGAATAAAGATAGACAGAAAAATGTGTGTGAGTATGTGTATATGTATATATATATATATATATATATATAATATATATAATATATATACGTATACACATACTCACACACATTTTTCTGTCTATATACATATACACATACTCACATTTTTCTGTCTATCTTTATTCCTTTTTCTCTCATCCTTTCTGTCTCTCTGAATACGATATATATATATATATATACTCAGATAGCAGAAACACACGTATCTGCTCACACATACATACTAACACACACGCACAATTATATATATGTATGTATGTGTGTATGTATGTTTTTGTATTATGTATAAATTATGTCCGTTACGATACGAATTCATACACGCGTGCTCGTGTGTTGTGTAGTGTTGATATAGATAATATATATATATATATATATATATATATATATATATATATATATATATATATACGTGCTAGAGATGTAGAAATATATATATACATATATATATATATATATATATATATATATATATATATATATATATATATATACATATATATATATATATATATATATATATATATATATATATACATATTAATACTAATATATGTACCTGTAGGTTTTATATCAACAAAATATCTACTGAAATTGGGAAGATGTAAAAATACAAAAGAAAGCACAATGAAAAATTCTATAAAAATAGAATTGAATCACGCTTGAAATTTAATTTCTGAACATCGTTGATGCTATTAGTTCAATTTAATATTGTTTTATGTTTTCAAGCTAGTTGTATGATCCAATACATCCTGACATCGTGTTCCTGAAATATTTTCTGTTATATGATTTCCATTAATTAAAAATGCAAAAACAAAAAAAAGACAATGAAATACGTGGAAAATATATTAAATTGCGTTAACTAAAAATAGCATGAATAAAAGTATAAAGTAGAAACACATATTTTCTTTTTTTAAATCTCTTAACAAAAACTTCCATCTAATTAAACGTTGAAAGTCTTGCTTTATCCTCAAAATGGCGGCAGATGCTCTACGCCATGTTTGATGTTTTAAATTCATATCCCTTTGCGAGTGAAAAACTCTAAACTCTAAGACTTAGAGAAGAAAGAGATACGGTCATGTCGTAATAGTGCGGTATCCCTTATTAAAGATTGGAAATATCCATTCAGTGGTTGATATACATTTCTTTAAAGCAAATCGTGGTAAATGGCATCATAACTCACCTCAAACCATAAGAGTTAAGCTATTTGTGCAAATCCATTAGCGGCGAAATGCCTGTAACAGGCCCACGAGGTTAGCTTTTGAAACGGAATTTGTCAGCTGCAAAATTTATAATAATTTACTCTTTCCCCAATTACATGTTTCAGTCATTAGACCTCAACCATGCTGGGGCACCGCCTTGCAGAATTTTTAGTCGAAAGAATTTACACCATTACTTATTGTTTATTTTTTAAAACCTTGTAGTTACTGTGTCAGATTCTTTTGCCAAACCAGTAAGTTACTAAGTTACCCGGTGCGCAAACGAGACAGAATCACAAACTCAAACACACCACACACACACACACACATACACGCCCGCGCACAAACGCATGCACACATACTCACAGATGCACGCGCAACGGGTTTCTCCCTGTTTCCGTCTAACAAATCCATTCACAAGGTTTTGGTGGTCTTATGGCTATATTGGAAGACATTTGCTTAAAGTGACTGAGCATGCGATCTGAAAGCAAGTTTCTTACCTCACACTCATGCCTGCGCCTAAACGTTGGTGCATCTAACACTTTTAGTTATTACTCGCACAATCAATAGATACTAGTAGGAAATCAACAAGTAACTGACATCTGACTATTCCGTATCTTGTTCAGTTCTCTGGTATCTTTCACCTTCTCTGCTTCTATATCTCTCAATATGGTTCTCAGTATATTGGTATCTTTCTTTTCTTCTTACTTGTTGCAGTCAGCAATAAAAACATCCATTGTTGGTAAGTAGCTTGCTTACCAACCACATGGTTCCGGGTTCAGTCACATTGCGTGGTGCCTTGAGCAAATGTCTTCTCCTATAGCCTCGGGCCGACCAAAGCCTTGTGTGTGGATTAGTTACACGGAAACTAAAAGAAGCCCATCTTATATATATATATATATATATATATATATATATATATATAGGTATGTATGTATGTATGTATTTATGTATGTGTATACTCGTGTGTCTGTGTTTGTCACTCCAGTATCGTCTGACAACCGATGCTGGTGTGTTTACGTTTCCGTTACGTAGCAGTTCGGTAAAACAGCCCGATAGAATAAGTAGGCTTACAAATATAAGTCCTAGGGACGATTTGATCGACTACAGGCGGTGCTCCAGCATGGCCGCAGTCAAATGACTGAAACAAATACAAGAATATATATATATATATATATATATATATATATATATATATATATACAATGTATATACAATGTATACAGGTCTATGTGTATACATAGGCACATTTATATACACGACTAGGTGAATAAACCAAATTAAGGAGAACGTAACAGAGTGGAAACAGAATGTACTATGTACAAGGTTAGCTCAGCTCTACGCTATTGAAATTAACGGCTGGTATCGATTTTATTTATTTGATCGAGCAGATATATACCAGAAATTACTTTTTTAAAAGTAAGTCAATTACTAATAGGTACAGCTTTTTTTTTCTTATTGAAGAGGGCATAAGAAGAATAGGACCCAGACTTAGAGTAAAAGAGGAGGAAAATGGATTTGGAATAGGAAAGCGAAATATGTCATAGGCATTTGTTTGCGGAACATCTAATTTAATGGGATTGAAAGAAACCAGCAAAAGTACACAAAGACGAGCGAGCGCGCACGCACAGATTATATGCGACAATTTCTTTCTAATGCATTTGCTCACTAGGAAGACATTTGCCCAGGTGCTCCCCAATATTGGACTGACTGCTTCTCTAAGTATACCTACTATTATAGTCAAAAGTCCTGTAATCCAGTGCACGGTTATATTTTTATTTATTTATCGGCCAACTCGGCTGAAGTTGAACTCACACCGCAAAGAACCGGAAGAAATCCCACCGTGTATTTTGTCCCACATACAACTGATTCAACCAAATCGCCGGTTTCAGTGTTTTTCTCGCTATAAAACTGGCAATTACAGTGATACTTACACACATGCATGCATACATACATACATACATACATACATACATACATACATACATACATATACATACATACATATATCTTTTATCGTTCTTCTATATTTTATTAGTTTCAGTTATTAAACTGCAGCCATACTGGAGTAACACCTTCAAGAAATTTTAGTAGAATAAATCAACCCCAGCACTTGTAATTTTTTTAAGGCTGGTATTTATTCTATCAACCACTTTTGGCGGATCGTTAAATTACTGGGACATAAACACACCAACACCGATTGTCAAGCTGTGCTAGCGGACAAAAACAGACACAAAGACACATAGTGGCCATATATGTCCATACACACACACACACATACGTACATACATACATACATACATATATACATATAGACATACATATATACACACACACACACACACACAACACACACACACACACACACATATATATATATATATATATATATATATATATATATATATATATATATATATATATATATATATATATATGGCGTGCGTCTTTCAGTTTCTACCTGCAAAATCCACTCACAAGGCTTTGGCCGGCTATAGTAGACTACAGTTGAAGGCAGTTGCCTCAAGTTCCATGCCGTGGGATTGAACCCAGAACCATGTGGTTGAGGTGGATGTTTCTTGTCGCAAGGCCTCGTCTTACAAATTTTCAAATGTTTAAGGCAGAAACATAGCCACAATCTTTCACCGTATTTCCTGAAATAATTAAATTTAAATACATATTCAACAATTTTTATCTCATCAGGGTATCAGATAAGCAGTCCAACTTAAACATTTGATGCACGCCGACCTATATATGGTGATAATTACTGTGATGCACTGTTATTACATCCTTCTACGCTACACATTTCTCACAATGTAATTATATTATCGCATCTGAATGGCATAAAAGATGTACAGTTGTGTTCGACGCACCCCAGTTTCACTGGCACATATTCAGGGAAAGTGAGTGTTAGGTGTGGGAGTGGCTGTGTGGTAAGTAGTTTTCTTAACAACCACACGGTCCTGGGTTCAGTCCCACTGCGTGGCAACTTGGGCAAGTTTTTTCTACAATAGTCTCCGGCCGACCAAAGACTTGTGAGTGGATTTCGTAGACGGAAACTGAAAGAAGACCGTCGAATATATATATATATATATATGTGTGTGTGTGTGTGTGTGTGTGTTTGTGTGTATGTATTTGTCCCCCCCCCCAACATCGCTTGACAACCGATGCTGGTGTGTTTACGAACCCGTAACTTAGCGGTTCGGCAAAAGACACCGACAGAATAAGTACTATGCTTACAGAGAATAAGTTTTGGGGTCGATTTGCTCGACTAAAAGCGGTGCTCCAGCATGGCAACAGTCAAATGACTGAAACGAGTAAAAGAGTAAAAGAGAGTTTGGGGCAATATTAGTTCAAAGGCGATAGAATTTTGCAAAAATTCTACATCATATATCCCATCAAATACAGGAATATACGTTTCTCTTTATGACAAAATAGTAACATTATTCGGCACGATTGGTTAATCCACCAATGTGTAGAGTAATCCGACCAACGAGTTCACCTCATCCCTCACGAATGCTGGTCACAATCGACAGCCAGCTTGTAAGTTTTTGAAAAGCTCTACTAGGAGATCAAGCATGTCGCATAGCGTTGACACCATAGCTGTAATCGTTATTCGGGGTTCAAGTATAGGATTCATGTTCGAATGTTCTATGCTTGAAATATAAAGTCTTATAAATGAGACATCAGAAGTTATAGTCATCTTTCGCTAAAACCCATGTTAGGTGCTTCATTCAACATTGCAAAATTGAAATTTATGAGTCACATTTGCAGCGCTTGAGCGTCCAATTACCCCAGTAAAGTTTATAATAACTCACATCAATCTATATGTGCAAGAGCTCAAGGCAAGGACTGAAAATAATAAATTATTTCAAATATGATTGGTATATATTTGAAATTTTTAAGATTTTTTCACTGCAAGTTTTACTCAGGACGAAAAACGTTTCCTTTTTGACAACTAGATGTTCGAAGACCGTAGTCAGCTCAGTGTGCCTTTTACGAGTATGTAGATGCATTTCTAGTTCCTTAGCTTCATTCAGTACCCGATACTGAAACAGACAATGAGAGCTTATGTTTCTTTATCAGAAATCATCAAATATTATCCACTCATTGCACGCGTTGTCCAGCAGACCACAGCAAATATATCGGATGGTGAGTGCACGGTAAACCTGCAGTGAAAAGACTTCACAGGTGCGAATACGTCCCAAATATATTTGACATGAAGTAAAGTTTGATTATATCATCTGAACATGTCACGGTACCTTTAAAAGGTACCCTTGTGTCAGGATACAAATTCCTATGCCTTCATATGTTTCATTTATTATATACGAAACATAAAACGTTTGATGATTGACGAAGAAACGTTTCTATATATGTGTGTGTGACACATATTATGGGGAAATGATGGATTTCAAAGGGTCAGACTTGTCACACACTGTGTTACGCTGAATCTCCTTGAGAACTACGTTAAGGGTACACGTGTCTGTGGAGTGGTCAGTCACTTGCACGTTAATTTCACGAACAGGCCCTTCCGTTGATCGGATCAACTGGAACCCTCGTCGTCATAACCGACGGAGTGCCACCATACACACATACACACATACACACACACAGACGCACACATACACACACACACTCATCTATATATATATATATACACGTGTGTGTGTGAGTACTTCGGTGCGCGTGAATACGTGTTAATGTGCGCGTACATATATATATACATGTCTGAGTGTGTATCTCTCTATCAACCCATACACACACAAAGACACAGACAGTAAATGACAGCTAGATGTTATTATCTAGAAACTGTCCCCACCACAAAAAATACTCCGTATTTTGTTGAAATTTGAACTCAGAATACGCTGTGACTCCCAGACCAAATAAAATATTGGAGACCCAGTGCCTAGGTCCTCCATAGTCGTACGATATTCTATATACATCAGACTCAACTCCATCAAATTAAACAATCATGTACTGTCTTAAAGAAGTCTGAAAATCATACGCGATGATCATTGATGAGAGAATACTATTGAACAGAGATCAAAGCATTGATTAAGGATGATATAGGCTCTGAGTTGACTTGCCTGTCAAAGAAGAGTCGCAAGGTTTCATCTGCGTATCGGAAAAGGCGACCAAAATTGGCTGAACTAGGATTTGCACTCCCACATCGCAAAATCCTCATCAGCAACGACTATCTCAATGGAGATCCATGGGTTGGAGGGATTGTCACTCAAATGGTGCGAAGTCGTCATCCGCCAAGAGTAGAAAGGGGTCAAAAACGCTGGATGCAGTAACGCGCTGTTACTGATTATACTAGTGCTACTAGTACTGCTGCTGCTGCCACTACTACTGCGGCTGCTGTTGCTTCTAGGATTAACCAACAATAACACCAATTATGTAGTCGCTAACGTGTGAAAGTTTTATGTATATATAATCGGTTAACTGACTCTATGTTTAACCTCCGTTTTAAATATACAAGCGTAGCCCAGTAAACAAATCTACTCTCCACACTAGAACATTGACACCCCACACTGTGTTTAGATACGTTGTATCATTGTATTACTTTCTTGGCAAAATTGCTAATCGAATTCCACCTCAACTCTTCCTTTTGCTGCAATTAATTCTCAGAGTATAAACAGGATTTTTCCTTCTATTTTTATTTATTTACTCATATATTTTGCTCTTATTCTTAAGAAATATGAATAATATTATGTGAGTGAAAGGTGTGAACTATCCGAATCAAACAAAAAAATAAGTATATATAACGAAAATAAAAATAAAACATAGTTATATAAATAATGTAATAAAGTATTTAATGGACAGTTAAAAGTTCTGCACAAATTTCATTTCGCAGCAATTTCATTAAAATATCTTACAGGATCTCCAACGAATGATTTATACCTGCCTTTTGAGTAATTTTGATCACAATGGAGAAGTTCTCATCTATTTTCTCTTCCTCGCTATTAGTTATAAATTCTTTTTTTCATTTTAATATTATTTTTTTATGCTTCCTCAAGCGATATAAAGCGATTGTAGACTCCAGTCCATTGAGAATTTATGATTTAACTCTTCACGGTTAAATTCATTTTGCAAAATACGAATACAAATTCCTGTCTATGCAATATTTTGGCTTGATTACAAAAGAGTTACAACACACGAAAAGAAGTTAATTATCTGATAGCGTCGTGTGTCGTCTATAAATTCAATTCACACCTAAACTGATTTATTACATTTTCGATTTCATAGAAAAAAAAAACTTTTTATAACACACTCTCCTAAATGACATTACAAACTCTTTTTGCCATTGTGTTCACTTCCTTGCGAATTTTATAGTTTACTTGAAAGTACACAAACCTTATTGTTACAAGGATTTTGAACAGGATTTATTATTATTCTCGATATTCTTTTATGCGAAGGAGTGTATTCCTCAGGTATTAGAATGGATTTCCTTTGATTAGGTAGAAGGCCACCAAAGTTGAGGCGAATTGTCAATTATGAGCAAACACCATGTTATGAGTTGAGCAGAAAGCTAGATGACTGAAATGTCCAGTTAGATGGTTCGTACGCTGCCAACGGCGCTACAACCTGTCTATGAAACACAACTTTTATGTTTCACATTTACTTATATATACATACGTACATACATACATGAATGCATACGTATATACGTACGTTTATACATACATATTTTTATATGTACATACATACATCCATACATACATACATCAATGCATGAGAATACACATATTCATGCATGTGTAAATACATACATACACGAAAATGCATGCATGAATAAGACACGAATATCTGCAGATGCATGCAGTCACTCCAGATATTGCACTCAGCCACATAAACACGCAGAAATACCCTGTTTATGTTGTTGAAACCCCAATGAATTAGGTCGTGGGTCTGGGTTAGAAACTGGCTCATTCTCTATCGCCAAGAAATCTTGAAATAAACTGAATAACTTACATATATACATACATACATACATACATACAAACATACATACATATATACATATATACATATATACATACATACGTATATACATACATACGTATATACATACATACAAACACACATACATATATACAAATATACATATATACATACATACTTACATAAATACATACATATGTAGGTACTTAAATAGCACACAATACAAGTTTGTAAGGAATACCAAGGTGTCTATATAAGAGATTCTTCAGAGGAAGGCATGCACACGCACACATGCACACATGTCTGTGTCTTTGTGTGGGTATGGGTTGATAGAGGGATACACACTCAGACATGTGTATATATATATGTACGCGCACATTAACACGTATTCACGCGCACCGAAGTACTCACACACACACGTATATATATATATATAGACGAGTGTGTGTGTGTATGTGTGCGTCTGTGTG
>NC_043002.1:60225154-60237654 GCF_006345805.1 Octopus sinensis | reverse complement strand
TACATCAGAAGATTATTGCAGAGATTTGGTTTGCCGACACCTTGCAATTTATTCTAAAACAGTCACCTACTTGTACACTATCAGTTACAATTCTATATATAACTTTTAAAGTAGTCGGATGTTTTTATTTATAATATTTTTAGTTAAGTTTCAACCGAATTTTTCTCGTGGCAATTTAAATATTGATTAAAAAATATTCTAGTATAAGAATCACTATGATTGTGTGCAAAAGAAACTGGTGAAAGTTGAGTGTCAATTCCCAGTTGATTTAAAGGCATAAGTGAATTCATCTAGTAACAACACCTAATGAAATAAAATAACGTATGAGACTCTCGTACGTTAAGAGATTATCGGAAAAAAAACAAAGCAAAATAACGACGCCATAGTCTTGCCTTGTAGAGTAAAGAAATATAATCGATCATTTTAATAGCAATGTTTTATATATTTATTTATTTATTTATACAATAGCTTTACATCGATCTAATGTCTGGAATTAAGACAGTCTACGATTGCCGATGGTTTGAATGAAATCGTTAGCAATGACTGGGTCCAGGAATATTCAGAGACTAATCACAAAATCCCACACATGTAGGTCGATATTGAAGGGGAGTTATTCGAGAAAATACATAAAGTTTGAGTGTCTATCTTTTGTGTGTCTAATCGTGTGAATATCCTTATTGTTTTTAGTGATTAATTGAAAATGACAGATACAGTTTTAATGCCAAAGGTGATGTTATATTAGAATACAGAATACTTCATTATTTACAATGAGAGAACCTCTCATATGGAATTGTGGTATATAAAATCGCTTGTGGCTATACCGTTCGCGGGAGATAATCGTCCGTCAAGACTGCCTCACCTGAATTCGGCCTTCTTTGGCCTTTTCAATGGCAGACGCCCGTAACTAGGGATAGCATTTAATGTTATTAATGCTGATGTTGCCATTATCATTCTTGTGGGCCTTTCTTCTCTTCAGGGCCCGGTGAAACTTGATCAAGACGAAGGGTTATCTAAGAGTGCGTTACGTAATGTTTAGTGTTATCTAAGAGTGCGTTATGGAATAGGTCCGCCATTTCTCCACCACGGCAGCATCTGATGTCTCATTGAGTTAATCGCTACTTTTCAGGGATTTAATTCTATGTAATGTCGTTCGATGCATTTAAATGCGTAATCCAATATCTAGTAGTCATGCCACTATTAATCTATCACTAGAGTTTGCACAGCTGAAACGGAATAATAAGGTGTGTCTGTTTACTTTAGGTTTGTTTGTGTATATATTTGCTTGTGTGTGTGTGAGTGCGTAAATAATATATTCTATAATACCACAAGACCTGACATTTTGGTGGAAGGAGACTAGTTGGTTGCATCCACCCCGTTGTTCAAGCGGCACTTATTTTATCGTCTTCGAAAGAGAGAAACACAAAGTCAACCTCAGCTGAATTTGAACACGGGACGTAAAGACGGACGAAATGCCCGAAAGCATTTTTTCTAGTATGTTAACGATTCTACCACCTCACCACCTTGTGTAAATATAAATGATACCCCACGAAACTCCCTCAAAATGGGAAACACAAAATCCACGGCTCCAAACTTCGAAATGAGTAAACACGAACTACTACTGGAACTTACATACCATGTACAATAAACTTTTTATCACTTCTATACACTACTTTACTCGAATAATGGAACTGCAAATACCATATTTTATGTTATTTCTCCTTTAATTCATTTATTTCTCTCTGTTTTCCCTATCTCCTCCTTTTCCATAACAAATTCTTTATTTCGAACTGAAACATTTACCTCTCTTTAACCATCTCACATCGTCACTGATGAAGGGATATCCATATTAATCCAGAAACGACTGTAAGACTATAACCTTTTCCTTATAAACGTCCTGAAAATTCCTCACAGCCTTGGCTTTGTTATCTGATTTTGTCTAATATATATATAAATGACACATGTATTTTCTAAGTGGTCGCTTGTAGATCTCCTAAATCACTGTACAGTCATCTCAAGAGAAGGACATAATATAATCCTTTACACCTCTAAACCGATGAGATGGCCATGGCTAGAAGGCATCATATGTACATATTTACTTTACTAGTGATAGCATCAAGTAGCAATTCGATAAAATTTCTTCGTCTCTGAGTTTATCACCAATGTATTGCTTAAGAACAGGTGTTAGTGTGCTTAAGTTCTCATAATTTTTGCGATTCACAAAGTGAGTTCTATAAAATAATTACCAGACTTAGAAAAACAAACGTAAAGATTCGGTTCGATTTGTTCGACTAAACCCTTCAAGGTGGAGCTTCGGCATGGGCGCAGTTCTAAGAGTTAGAAACTATATTGAAACTTTTTCAATTAATATTTCCCCAGTAAACTTAGGAAGCTTACTAATTATGAAAGAACTGAACAATTTTAACGAACTAAATAAAATTAAAACCATAGCCAAATATGTAGTTAAGTTAATAAATCTACTGGCTCCGATTTTGATTTAATTCTAGTCTATTTTATTATGACAATATCTGTGTTAGCGCTGGAGAGGTGAGAAATCGTTGGCTTTGAAGAAGAAAATCGGTGTCACAGTTGGGAAATTCGACAGTTTCTGATTTAAAGCCATAAATCTCTCTAAAACATTCCACTCGTAAAAAAGAAAAAAACGCGGGTTGTGATATGTCCACATTGAGGCAAAAAATAGATTCCTTGTCAGATGAAGTCACCTCACGTCCCTGATAATTATCCCTTCACTTCAGCTGCGGAAAGTGTGTCACATCAAGTTCTTTTGGGTCGAGAAATGTCTTATATCCTTGGTGCGCAAGCCTTCAAATTTCTCCTCTCTTTTACGTGTTTCAAACATTATACAGCGGCCATGCTGGAATACCACCTTATAGAATTTCTAGTCGACTGAATCGAGTCCAGTGATTTTTTTTAAAGTCTCGTATCTATTTCATTGATGTCGTTAGTACACCCGCTATGTCATCAGGTCGTAAACACACCAGTACCGGTTGTCTATCAAGCGGTGGATCTGGACAAAGACACACGCACACACACAAACAGACGAACAGACTCTCACACACAGACACACATACATACATACACACACACACACATATACAATACATACACAGATACAATACACACACTCATACACAGACACATATATATATATGTGTGTGTGTGTACGATGAGCTTCGTTCAGTTTCCGCCTACTAAATCCGCCGTCAAGGCTTTGATCGAATAGAAGCTATAGTAGAAGACACTTGCCGAAGGTGCCATGCAGTGGGCCTGAACTCGGAAACAAGTGGTCGGGAAACAAACTACTTTCAACGCAACCACGCCTGGTCTTCATCAAGTGTCTTCTCTCGTTTGTGCGTATTTGCTGCTTCCCGCGCATATTCTTTCCCGTGAGGATCTTAATTGGTTCGTTCTCTCCTAAACACGAAATAGCCTCAAAGAAATTGTCCTCCCGATTTCAATCCACTATACAGTCAACGTTCTTCGCGGGACTAGACGTTTCGTTGCGAGTGTAGCTTGTTTGTCTTCTTCGCATCGTGGTTCGCGTTTACTTTCAGACGTTTTAATTTTTTCTCCATGTTGCCTTCACTTCTCCAAACCCAAATCTCATTTATGGTGGAGAAAGATGAAATTACCACTTCGTCAATTGCTTCTGCTGCTGCTGCTAATACTGCTAATACTACTACAACTACTACTTCTACTTCTACTACTACTACTACTACTACTACTACTACTACTACTACTACTACTGGTGCTGCTGCTGTTGTGGCAGTTGCTGCTACTACTAATAATACTACTACTGTTGCTACTGCTGCTGCTACTACCACCACTACTACTACTACTACTACTACTACTACTACTACTACTACTACTACTGATTCGTGAAAATTCTTAGGTTTATAAGCAGAGTATCCAGCTATTGCCCTGTGTTTATTATTTGTTAGAAATAAGTCGACAACCTGGCTGAGTTGTTAGCATGCAGGATAAAACACTCGGCAATATTTTGACTGTCTCTGCGTTTCTGAGTTCAAATTCCGCTGAGGTAGACTACGCTTTTCCTGCATTCAGATTCGATAAAATTAGTACCAGTCGAGCCATATGGTTGATGTCTTTGAATATGCACCCCACACACACCTGCAATTTGTAAAACGGCGAGCAGGTAGAACCTTTAGCATGCCGGAGAAAATGCTTAGTCGCATTTGTTCGGAAACTACGTTACGAGTTCTAATTTCCCAGATGTCGACTTTGTCTTTCCTCTTTTCGGTATCGATAGATTTAATCGATTAGCCACGTCCCACATAATTTCAGACCTTATGCTTATAGTAGAAGGTAGTCTGAAACAATATAACATATACATTATTTACATTATTTAAATTTGACGGATATTTGTCCTCATCTTGTTTGTTATTAACACAACGTTTCGGCTGATATACCTTACAGCATTCATCAGGTGTCTTGGGAAAATTTCGAGCCTGGGTTCTCATTCCTAAGGTATTTTTCGATGTTATTATTATTATTATTATTATTATTATTCAGTAGTTTTATTTTTATAGCGTGCTTTCACTTCACTACCGAGCGCAGCTCTGTGTGCCTTGTGTATGTGCTGTGATTTGTTGTGATGCTCTGATGGTTATTGTATGGAAAGTGTTCTGCGTAGGATGTGTGCAGTGCCTAGTAGTGCAATTTTCTGTATGTTATATGTGTTTGTAAGTCCTGGTGTTTTTGTTATGTATTTGTCTGGATATTTTTTTATCATGCCTAATGCACCTACTATGATAGGAATTGTTTCTGTTTTCAGGTTCCACATTCTAGTTACCTCTATTTCCAGGTCTTTGTATTTTGAGAGTTTCTCCATTTCTTTTAGAGACACGTTGTCATCTGCCGGTATTGATACATCAATTAGAAAGCATTTTTTTCTTCATGATCTCTGACAACTATATCTGGTCTGTTGGCCTTAATTTCTCTATCTGTGTGTATCGGCATATCCCAGAGTATGGTTGCTTTCTCGTTTTCTGTGACCTTTTCTGGTGTGTGCCTATACCATCTTTTTTCTGTTGTTATTCCATAATGTTGGCATAGCTTCCAATGTATGTAGGTTCCAACTCTGTCATGTCTGTGAATATATTCCTTCTTAGCCAGGACTGGGCAGCTAGAGATAATATGATTTATTGTTTCTTGTCCATCTCCACATATTCTGAAGTTACTTGTAATATTTCTTTTCATTACATGTTTTTGGTAATTTCTGGTGGGGAGGCTTTGGTCTTGTGCTGCAATTAAAAATCCCTCTGTTTCTGCTTTGAGTCCTGAGCTTCTCAACCATTGCTGTGATTTTTCTTTGTCTATTTCTTTTGCGTTTAGTTTAGTGCAGTATTTACCATGAAGGGGTTTTTCTTGCCATCGTTTTATCATGGCTCGTTGCTGTTCTATTTTTAGTTTGGATTTCATTTGTTTTATAGCTTTTGTTGTTTCTTCATCATCTTCTTCTTCTTCTTTGTGTTTATTAGGTGGTATGATTTCTTGTTTGTATTTGTCAGCTTCCTTAAATACTGAGAACAGTTTTTTGTTTCGCTCGTGTTTTGCTGCTATCTGGATCAGTTTTCCTTCCTTCTGAAGTAGGTATTTTTGCAGTCCTATGGTGGTTATTTTATAGTAGTTTTTCAGCTGTATAAGGCCTCTACCACCTTCTATACGTTGTATATATAGTCTCTCTATGTCAGATTTTGGGTGATGCATTATTATTATTATTATTATTATTATTATTATTATTATTATTATTATTATTATTATTATTATTATTATTATTATTATTATTGTTATTATGATTATTCAGGTAACTGCCTCGGAATCGTGGGGTTAGTAGCCCGCGCTCGTAACTCCTTCACCATATGCCCGAGGGCATATAATAATAATAATAATAATAATAATAATAATAATAATAATAATAATAATAATAATAATAATACCGAAAATTACTTTAAGTATGAAAAACCAGGTTCGAAGTTTCCCCAAGACACTTGATGAAAGCTGAAGGATATATCAGCCGAAACGTCGTGTCAACAATCAAGATGAGTACAAATATCCGTGAAATGTAAATAATGTAAAAAATGTACATAATTCCTCATCTCTTAAATATAGAACTGAATATAACATATATAGTTATACATACTCTTTAGCCGGCATTACTCCAGATCAAACATGTGTGTGTGTATGTGTGTGTGTATGTGTGTGTGTGTGTGTGTGTGTGTGTGTGTGTGTGTGTGTGTGGTGTGTGTGTATGGGTGTGTGTGTGAATGAAGGGTAGGACAGAAAGAACACGACAAAAATCAACTTACAGAAAAATAGACGATGAGTTAAGAAACGGGAAACAGGACAAAAACAAAATGCACAGAGCTTTCGCAGCAGAATTCCTCATTAGTCAGAGTCCGGAAACTCCTGGCGGTTTGGGAATTCTTTTTCCTCTATACGAGGTGTGTATGAAAAGTCTTGAGCCCCAAAAAAAAAACATGGTACAAAACTTCAAGGCTCAAAGGCTTTGAAGGCTTAAATCTTTTCATACACCCCTCGTATATACGTGTGTGTGCATGTATGTATGTATACATAGATACTTGAAATGTGAAGAAAATAATACATAAAGACAAGTTAACAACCAAGAAGCAGGTGCATCGGTTATTATTATTATTATTATTATTATTATTATTATTATTATTATTATTATTATTATTATTATTATTATTATTATTATTATTATTATATTATTATTATTATTATTATTATTATTATTATTATTATTATTATTATTATTATTATCCAGGTAACTGCCTGGAATCGAACTCGGAATTTTGGAGTTATTATTATTCAGGAAGAATGGAAAAGTCTTTGGCGTTTGAAGCCTAAGTTCGTCGACAGAAAGGGATTAGAGGGAAAATGGGAGAGAGACAGAAGAAATACAAAGAGAAAAAATGTGTCATTGACGGTTTAGCATGATGATGATGATGATGATGATGATAACGTGCGTGCGTGTGTGTGTGTGTGTGTGTGTTCAAGAGCAACCCTTCCTCAACAATACCGTCTTTTTTTCATATAATATATTGGATACTGCATCATCAAATATAATTTGCGCCTGCGCAAGTTTGAAGGTTGTGGGATAAGATCTGAAGGAGATGTGGCTGGTTGTTCAGTCGACGAGATTGAACAAGAGGAAAAGTGTTATATTATTTGGTAGTTACTGTAGTTTATTAGGAAGATATGTTATTAGATAGATATATAATACTTTATTCATGAGAAGCTGTCTTCTGAGGAAATTTTCGTGTCACCTTAAAATTAATATTTAAAATCAATTCTTTATACTTTTATACTTCCTCTAAGAGTGTGTATGATAGCGTCGTTGGAATAGAGTGAAATCGGCTGATACGTTGAATAATCCGAGATGGAGAAGTCTTTTTGAGATGATGTGTTTACGTTCAAATATCGCAATAATGCTTTTGGCTTGGTTCCAAATTCTCCATTGTAAAATATCGTACAGAAACATAGCGAGCAGTGAAATTGAGCAATTTAATTTCTTAATCTGATGTTCTACCCGACACAGCATAATTATTCTGTTAAGCAAGAGATACCTTTATAATTTAACTTGCCTCAGTCATTGGACGGCGGCCATGCTGAGGCACCGCCTGATACGTTTAATTGTAAAAAAATCAACACCATCGATTATAGTTGTCTGACTCTGGTACTTATTCTACCGAATTCTTTTGCCGAAGTGCTAGATCACTTGGACATAAACACACAAACACATCTTGTCAAACAGTTGTGCGGGACAAACAGAGTCACACATATACATACATACACACAAACATACATACATAAATACATAGATACATGAATACATACATATATAGATACAGTTCTATATTTAAGAGATGGGGAATTATGTACATTATTTATATTATTTAAATTTGACGGATATTTGTCCTGATCTTGTCCTGTTAACACAACGTTTCTGCTGATATACCCTCCAGCCTTCTTCAGGTGACTTCGAGAAATTTCAAATCTGGGTTCTCATTCCTAAGTTATTTTTCGATGTTATTGATGATGATGATGATGATGATAATAATAATAATAATAGTAATAATAATAATAATAATAATAATAATAATAATAATAATAATAATAATAATAACAAAAACATCGAAAAATACTTTAGGAATGAGAAGTCAGGTCCGAAATTTCCCCAAGACACAAGATAAAGACTGGAGGGTATATCAGCCGAAACGTTGTGTTAACAACAAAAAAGATGAGGACAAATATCCGTCAAATGTAAATAATGTAAATGATGTATAAATGCATACATATATACTTAAATGCATACATAAATACATACATACATAAATACATACATATATAAAACATACATACATAAATACATACATATAAAAATACATATATCCATACACATACATAATACATACATGCATACATACATACATACATACATACATACATACATACATACATACATACATACATACATACATTCACATAAATACATCATATATTTATAATGGCGGAAACTGTGTTTGACCTTCTGGTCGATAACTGATGAAGAGTCTGGGAGCTTGTAAGTTTTCTTTTCGCCTGTGTATTTAGGATACGTTCGTTTGTTTACTTAATACATGTTTTTTAAAAATGATATGTATTCTTTTATTTGTTTCAGTCATTTCAGTGTAGCTATGTTGGAGGACCGTCTCGACTCCAGAACTTATATTTTGTAAACCTACTACGTATTCTATCGGCCTCTTTTACCGAACCGCTAAGTTACGGGGTCGTAAACGAACCGGCATCAGTTATCAAGCGATGTTGGGAGAACAAACAGACACAGAAACATGCACACACATGTGTATACATATATATATATATATACATACACACGCATATATATATATATATATATATATATATATATATATATATATATGTATACTATAGGTTTCTTTCAGTTTTCCGTCTGTCAAATCCACTCATAAGGCTTTGGTTGGCCCGAGGCTATAGTACAAGACACTTGCCCAAGGTGCTACGCAGTGGAACTGAAGCTGGAACCATGTGATTGGTATGCAAGCTTCCTGCACCTATGTATGTATTTATATATATGTATGTGTGTGTGTGTGTGTGTGTGCGTGTGTGCGTGTGTGTGTGTGTTTGTCCCTCGTAACTTAGCGGTTCACGTATGTGTGTATATATATATATATACACACACAGATAGATAGATAAATAGATGCATACATACATATATGTGCAGGTGAGTGTATACATGTGTGTAAGTGAGTGCGTGCGTGTGTGTGTGTTGGGTAAAATTTACAACCATCTTTACCAAGAATATTGTTGTACGTTGTGGTCTCCCTACACGAAATAAATTACTACAAATATCGAAGCACCGCATTGATGAATCAGAAAAGAATCCAATAGACCTGACAATTCTTGAGTAATGGCTTAGATTCGAGAAACTCAAAAATCCGCTTCCAACTCGACGTGAGCACTATATTGTTTGCATGGTATCGAAAATTTTCCAGCTACATTGGCCAAATGATGTTGGCATTAATTGAAATTCCACCCAAGTCTTGGACCCCGTGTCATCGGTCATCTACGAAATTTAGGCTTCCATCGACATCACAAATTAAAGACAGAAATATTTCACTGCAACTGGTCCTGCGCTCTTTAACATCATTCCGAGGCACAGAAGAGGAAAAAAAATGATTGCATAATGCTTTGATTGTAACATTGGCGTAGGTGAAAATTTTATAAACAAAACATTCGAAAGAGATGTTTCAGAAATTCAGTCACTAGAACCATCCACACCGTGACACTTTCAGGGTATTTGACCATTTAACATACTACTATCATGGCACTCCCACATTCTTCTTCTTCTTCTTCTTCTTCTTCTTCTTCTTCTTCTTATTCTTCTTCTTCTTCTTCTCTCTTCTTCTTCTTCCTCTTCCATCTTCTTTTTCTTCTTCTTCTTCTTCTTTTCTTCTTCTTTTCTTCTTCTTTCTCTTCACTTATTCTCTTCTTCTTTTCTTCTTCTTTTTCTTCTTCTTCCTCTTCCACTCTTCTTCTTCTTCTTCTTTTCTCTTTTTCTTCTTCTCCTCTTCCCACTTCTTCTTCTTCTTCTTTTCTTTTTTTCCTCTTCACTTTTCTTCTTCTTCTTATTTCTTCTTCTTCTTTTTCTTCTTCTTTTTCTTTTCTTCCTCTTCCACTTCTTCTCTATTCTTCTTCTTCTTTCTTCTTCTTCTTCTTTCCTACCAAGAATTCACAGCGACCTCGAATCCACAAGAGTAAACAAGAGAGACAGAAACAAGGAAAATGCCACTTGTATTTGAACACTGCAAATATTCTTTTAAAAATCTTTTCTTTTAATTTTTCCAAAATTTAATATTTTCCATACATACAGTCGAAAAAGTTTCAAGGACTGAAACCACTGTACTGAAATATTTTTTTATAAAATCATTTTAGCATTTTCTACATTGACTATATTTTCCATATATATCAATTCGTGTGTTCCTTTTCAACCTTCTACATATATATATACGACGAGCTTCTCTCAGTTTCCATCTACCAACTCCACTCAAAAGGCCATAGTAGAAGGCACTTGCCCAAGTTCTCACGGAATTATATATATACGTACACACACACACACAGACACACATATATATATATATATATATATATATATATATAGGTATTGGAGTGGCTGTGTGGTAAGTAGCTTGCTTACGAACCACATACCACATGGTTCCGTGTTCAGTCCCACTACTTGGCACCTTGGGCAAGAGTCTTCTACTATAGTCTCGGGGCCGACCAAAGCCTTGTGAGTGGATTTCGTAGACGGAAACTGAAAGAAGCCCGTCGTATATATATATACATATATATATATACATAAGTGTCTATGTTTGTGTATATGTTTGTGCCTCTCTGTTTGTCTCCCCAAAATCACTTGACAACCGTTGGTGGTGTGTTTACGTCCCCGTAACATACCGGTTAGACAAAAGAAAACAATAGAATAAGTACTAGGCATCCAAAGAATAAGTCCTAGGGTTGATTTTCTCGACTGAGAGCGTTGTTCTGGCACGGCCACAGTCAAATGACTGAAACAAGCAAAAGAGTAAAAGAGAGTATATATATATATATATATATATTATATATATATAATATATATATATATATATATATATATATATATATAATATACATATATATATACATATATAATATATATATATATGTGTGGTGTGTGTATATATATATATATATATAGATATATATATATATATATAATATATATATTCTATATATACATACATACATACATACATACATACATACATGTATATATTATTTAACTATATGTCCTAAGACAGCTTCTTATGTGATGAACTTCAAATTGTGTATTTAACAAAAATAGTCAGAGCATTTATTTTTAATTCTGGGAGACGACTGAACATTTATATTGTTTCTCCGAATTATCCGTCGATATATCAATCTGTCTGAAGCTAATTTTTTTTTTCTTTCCTTGATACAGAAAGATACATTGATAGTTTGATTGATGGCAAGGAAAAAAAATGATTGAGAAGAAGATGGGTGTGATATATATATATGTGAATGTATGTGAATATGCAGAAGACTTAGTTGGATATAAAATCGGCGACTTTATACTGGAGACATATATGCACAGATATTTATATATAAAACATATACAGGTTACTGCAAACGCACACACACGCACACTCGAACAGACAATATCAAATATATACTATATATATATATATATAATATATATAGATATATGTGTATATATATATATATATATATATATATTATATATATATATATATATATAATATAATATATATATAGGCATATACATTCATATATGTGTATGTATATACATTTATAAGTAGACATGTTTGTATGTGTGTATATATATATATATATATATATATATATATACATACTCACAAACATCCGTATCTATACATATGTATATGTACTATTATATAGTATACATGCGTATATATATTTCCATGTATACACAGAGAGACACGCTCTCACACAGACACACACAGACACACACATACACATTTCTATATGTACTGTTCTACATATACGTACCCCACTGTGGCTGTCTCCGTTTGTGTGCGCTGAGCCAATTATATCTTTTCATTTATTGGGAAAACAAGCCAAAATAAGAATGTCTTCTAAAGTGTGTTACATTATTGCCTTCTCCTGCAATTAGTTTAGTTAGAACACTCAGCCTACACGTCGAGTATCACCCATATGCCTTCGTCTGTGTGAATATGCGTGTAAGTTTATGCATGTATGCATACAGCAAAATACACTTACACACTAACATAAGCATGTATATGTGTATATATATATGTGTGTGTGTGTGTGTTTGTGTACGTGTGTGCGTGTGTGTGTTCGCAAATATGAGTGTATAT
>NC_043002.1:60195154-60220154 GCF_006345805.1 Octopus sinensis | reverse complement strand
AAACAAAACAGAATCAACAAAAACACCGCCATCTTATTTGTCATTTGTTTTACACTTGGAACTGCCTACGTCGCCGATCTCACGATTCTCGTATGAGCGTTATTTGTAAAGAAACAGAAATAGGATTAGCAACTGTGAAAACTCTCTGTATGTTTGTTCTGAGAGCATTGACATAAAACATAGAGACGAAATATCAGCAACGGATATTTTTGGTTTGCTATATATTTATATGTATGTATTTAGCATTATTTTTTTTCCTTATCGTATGACGAGGTACAAAATAGAAAATTATATTGTTTTTCACCAGAGGTCGGACATCTTGTTAGACTATAACTCTTCTATACCGGTTGATTTTCTGCTATTTATTATATTCTTGTAGACGAAATTTTTACAACCTAGACATGTATTTTTCTGTCTCTATTGCAGGGGTTATCAGTCGTAGAGGACGGCCCGGTGAGAATTACAATCCAATATTTGACTCAAATTAAGTTTGGACAAGTTAAAAGACACGGCGTCTAGTGACGACTGTGGTAATAGTTATTATTTCGTCCATGGGTACACAGACAGAACGGAACAGCTGTTTATATTTGTAGGGTTCTTCATTTCATTGTCTCCGAGAACGATGACAAGTTGCAAATTTATCTCATAGGAATTGAACTCAAAGCATGAAAAACTAGAATAAACATGGCAAAGATTTCTGTATATTATAATAACAACAATGACAATACTAATGATAATAATCCTTTTTTCTATAGACATAAGACCTGAAATTTGGGAGGAGGAGTTACGTCGATTACATCGACACCAGTATGCAACTGGTACTTAATTTATCGACCCTGAGAAGATGAAAGGCAACGTCGATCATAATACTGATAATAATAATAATAATAGGATAGATTATAAGAAAGCTGGATAGATTATAAGAAAGCCTATGACATGATTCCACACTCATAAATAAGTGAATGTTTGAGCATATTCGGCATTGCAGACAACTTAAGAGAATTACCCTTAGCATGAATAAATGGTAAGTAGATCTATTCCCAGGTGACACAACCTTAGGGAAAGTTAATATCGAAAGAGAAATTTTCCAAGGAGACTCATTATCCCCATTTAATATGTGTCTTATTTTTAATCACCCTCTCTTTATTGTTAAGGGCGGCAAAGGCAGGGCACCATTTCAGAAATAGTTGAGTAAACATTATCCATTAGCTGTACATGGATGATCTGAAGCTTTTTAGCAAGAATAAGTAAAGAGAGCGATTCCATAATACAAGCAGTAAGTCTGTTCAGCAAAGATACAGTTATGTAAATTGGCATAGATAGGTCTGCAATATTAGCCATAAACAAGTGACCGATAGTCAGCAATGAAGGTATTCCAATAACCAGATGGCCAGACATTAAAATCACCGAAAGAAGGAGAGAATCATAAGTACCTAGGAATGTTAGAATCTGACAGAGTACTAACTATAGACATAAAAACGAAAATTGGGGAGTACATCGAGAGGGTGAGGAAGCTAATGAAGTCAAAGCT
Source organism: Octopus sinensis (assembly GCF_006345805.1). Lineage (NCBI taxonomy): Eukaryota > Metazoa > Mollusca > Cephalopoda > Octopoda > Octopodidae > Octopus > Octopus sinensis. The sequence goes on along the minus strand of NC_043002.1, from coordinate 60,218,623 downwards.
AAATGGTTCGAATCTAGTGGAGGTTGTAAATACATGAGCAGTATCGTTACTTATATATTCAGCATCTTTTTTAGACTAGACAAAATCTGAAGTAGAGAATGTAGACAGAAGACCCGGGAAGGAATCAATATGAATGGTGAACCTGAACCAAGGAGTGGAGAAGCAAGATTATACTTATCTAGAATGGAATGTGGATGATGGTTAATATTTGTAAACGGCTGCATGGAGTTTTCTACAGTAGATATAACCTCCTATGTAGGTAATTGGGAAGAAAATTTATTAAGAGCTTCTTGAGTCACAGTAGGACACGGGGAGACCAAAACGCCAAATGAAGTTGAAAATCAAAGAAAAGGGAGAAAGATTATGTGATTGGCAAGAGAAGAAATTCCATGGTAGATTCTCAAAGATTTACAATGGAATTCAATTCATGACTAGTTACTTTGATTTATTGGCACAAGAAGTATGCGTAGCAAAGGGGATTTCATGAATATAAAAAGATGACTTAAAGGACTGTCTCTGTATGACGCAAGGTATTACATACGGTACTGCATGCAAACTGACAGCATTTACACACTTCCATTACCTTTGAAATCCACATCTCCACCACGGCTATTTTTGCCTATGTGGGACGTGTTAGCTGCTGTTGCCTCTGTGTCTTTGCCACGACACTCTAGAATATCATACCTATAACAATTCATTCCTATATACGTTCTGATTACTTTTCCTTCTATTTGAAAGAGAATATTCTCCCGAAATATTTTACTTTCAATAAACTAACTGTATAACATAATACAGTATCTTTCCTATATTTTCATTCATTGACATTCCCTTACACATTTGAATTAAATTTTCTGCTGCATTGCAGAGAAATTTGCAAGCATTTATCACATTCTTCGTCTTGATAGAATTCCGACCTAACCGATTTTATTAAAGGGGACATTTGTGTGATGTGCATTGCAGTGGAGGTCTAAATCAAGATTAGCAGTTCTAAAGAAAAATTCTTAAACAAGCCGTAACATATTTTACATACTTACTAGTCATGCTGGAGTACTGGCATTTTGCAACATATATACAAATTGATTTATACAATACACCTTGCAGAATTGTCTAAAAACATGTTTCTAATTGAAACAGCGAATAGAAGCTGATTTATGTAGCATTATATATTGCATTATAAATTTAGTTTCTTCGTATATCTCACATTTATGAATATGAATGAAATAATGGAAATAAAAACGCGTTGCGTGTAAATCAGTTGTTCTTTGGCATAGAGCGACGTTACATAATATTTGCATGAAATGGTAATGCAATTTGTAATAAATTATAGAGAAATAAGATTATATATATTACAAAATTGCTATTATTGCATAATATCAATGATCATGATCAAGAAGAAGGCGGAGATCAACAAATGATATGATAATAACAATGGTTTGAAGTTTTGGAACAAGACGAGCCACTTCGGGTAAGAGCGTAAATCTATTAAATCTACTTTTAGTGTGCTTAAGTGAAATTATTTTATTGACCCTGGACTGATGAAAGGCAAAGTCAACTTCGGTAGATTTTGGAACTCAGAACATAAAGACAGATGAAATATGGAGTGATAATATATTGTCAAGCTAATGTGACAGTCCCATGAAAGGGAAGAAAGCTATTGTTATTTACCCTTTGAAAATATCGTTTCCTGTTGGACTTCATACGTTTCTGTGTCCTTATGTTTTCTAAGGGAAGATAAGCACCTCCACCCAACAGCAAAGCCAGCATCCAGATATTCAGTGTCATTGCTCATCATCAGTCTGGAGTAGCATGGCTTGTTAGCTGTCGATGCCTATCCGCCTTTGAAAACATATATATTCCAAGTAAAATACACACATTGATATTTGAAGAAAGAAATGTGGTTAAGTATTTTGACCCGCATGCTAATGACTCAGCGCCTTAGTAATAATAATTATAATAGCCATTATGATGTGTCTTGGGGAAATATCAGACAGTGACTTTCATGGCTTCTGATCATAACTGATTGGAATTGTTAGCTTGTACGTGCTTTGCTTTGGTGAAAAGGATGCGCTACAATGAATCTCCTGCTCAATATCACAAGTGTCTTTGTCAGTTGTCTGACCTTAATCAGTTGAGAATGTCACTTTGTAGCTGACAATATGTGCATCTCCGATCAGCAAGCGGAGTTTTGGGGGATTATCATACCCATGTGTTCAGAGAGTTTCTTTGGAGTTTGAATAATTCACATCTATAAACATGGGTATTTACTTCACACTTAAACAACACTTATTCAGGGACCTTTTGAGCGGGTTGGGCTACGCGACCTGAAGAAAAGGTCATGCGCCTTTTATCTTGATAAGGCGTCACTATGTCGCGTACATATGGATGTGATAGCTGGTGTACTCTTATTTGAGGGGTAGCTATGATGGATATATTAGGTTTCGTATATTTATACTCCAGCGTCAATTCGGTGACATGTGCTACTTTCTTACTCAATACTACTACTGCTGTTAATAATAATCTTTTCTACTATAGTTACAAGGCCTGAAATTTGGGAGGAGGGGGTCTCGTCGATTACATCAACGCCACAGGACAACTGTTACTTATTTCATCGACCCCGAAAAGAGCAAAGGCAAAGCCGATCGCGGTGGCATTTGAATTCAGAGCGTAAGAACGGACGAAATGCCGTTAAACGTTTAGTCTCGCTTTTTAACGACCGATTCTGCTAGAATAATAGTAATAATAATCCTTTCTACTATAGGTACAAGACCTGCAATTTGGGGGAGTGGGGGGATAGTCGATTACATCGATCCCAGTACTCAACTGGTATTTACTTTACCGACCCCGAACCGATGAAAAGCAGAGTCGACATCTGCAGAATTTAAAATCAGAACGTAGCGACAAGCGAAATACCGCGATCATTTCATTCTGCGTATCAACGATTCCGCTCTTAAGAAAAGTTTCCTGCATACTATTTCATTTAATATATTTTTACTCTTTTCTGTCTTAAGTTGCATGGGGTAGACATGTTTGAACAGTAATATTTGCTAAGAATTATGATATAAATGAAGCAGAAAAAGAAATGAAATAGGATTTGGCGAGAATCGGTATTTAATAACAAGACTATAATGATATATTTCTTCTAAAACATATAATTTCGTAATCCACTTTGTTATCTTGTCTAATGTCTTGCAGAATAAGAGATAGATTTCGTCTAGACATGACGTGTCTCACTACATGTGAAATATTTCAATATCTAAATAACGAAGGTCACTTAGACACGAACAACATATTTGTCTGGGCCACTGGATATCAATTAACTCTGATCATATTTATGTGAATTATACTACACTCATATATATTACACACGCACTTTCTTACACACACGCTAATATATATATATATATATATATATATGCATGCGTGTGCGTGTATCTATTTCTATATATATATATATATATATGTATGTACATACACACACACACACACAAACACACACACACACACACATGTACATATATATATATATATATATATATATATATATATATATATATATATAAACAAAACAAAAAATGGAACAAGAACGTAACAGGCGACAACAAGACATCCGGACTGTTGGATGATACAATACAGGACAGGAAAAAACAAAAAATACCTTAACCACTAGTCCACGCCCCTTGTGTGTACTCGTAAGTGTGTGTTAATGTGTGTATAGATGTGTATGTCTGCATGTGTGTGTTTATGTTGAACAGTTTGTATGTAACTTTCCTTTCCCCGATTGATATCAATGTCGGATTTGAACCTGAAATTTTCTTGTCGTTGTGCACCTTATGCACTTGTGTAAATTCTGTTTTACATTATCATTTCTGTGAGTCCTGTTGTATCCTAACAATTCCTATACTATTTCGCTTATTCACTTGCTCCTGTTATTTTCGTATTACAAACGATACTTTTGTGATAGTATATTGACTGCATCCTGTGTTTATTTAATATATGTATGGTATTTTAAGGCGGCGAGCTGGCAGAGACGGTAGCACTTTGGGAAAATGCTTAGCGTTATTTCGTATGTCTTTAGGTTCTGAGTTTCGGGCTGGATAAAATAAGTACCTATTGAACACTTTTGTTCCTGTAATCAAATTAATCCATCCACAAGGCTGCGGGCCTTCTCCCAAAATTTGAAACCTAATTTTATGTTATTTTATACGGTATATATAAGTTAATTATAAATGTAAATGCGAGCTGCCAGAGTCTTTAGTACGGCTTATTCCGTTAATAAGATATACAAGAGCATCGATCAAAATATACTTTCGTAAGTTATTACGGGGATTGGAGGATATGGTGGTGAATATGGTTTTATTTTCTCGGGTGATTTATCATGGAGATGACCTTTCTCTTCCATCCCTCTAGAGTTGGAAGTAAAATACATCAAAAGTTTATGTCTTATTCCCTAAAAAAAATCCTACCGTCCATCGCATTTGTGTATCGACTGATATTTATACTCCTTCAGATTACAAAAGGTTTACATTAGGCCCTTTAATAATACATCGTGTGGAAAAGGTAGTGGATTCCCAGAATTATTAGAGTATCCTTTAAAACGCCTTGCAGTATTTGTTGTGGCAATGTAGAGGCCAATGACCGTCGAGGTCATCTTTGTCTTTCACCCGATCAAAGTTGAAATTATAGAGTCTTAGTTTAACACAAGAGTCGATGTAATTGCCTAACCCGTTTCCCTCAAGAATGTCTGGCCTATTGCCTAAATTAGAAACAATATCATATTGGCCATCTAATTTCTGCTTTCGACTTATTTTCGTTGTTATTTGTATTCATACTACAACACAAAGGCTACAGATTAGGTCCTCTAATATTATTGCATTTAAATAACACGAATTTATTCATTGGACAACAGAATAATAGGCTTGATGCCAAATCAGAAGAAATAGTGTTTAATGTTGTATTTATCAACGCCAAAGATATTTAATGTTAAAGTTACATCGATTATAATTGAACACTCAGTAAAAGAAAACACTAAATAGATAGTCTAAAGTAACTACCGCTCTTGTCTGTGTAGAAATCACTTATAGTATACTGTTACAAAATTGCTAGATTAATTTCCAAGTTCTTTTTGTTTGTGTGCATGATGACTTCGAAATCTATTCAGATTTAGATTCATATAATTGACCATTCATTAGATTTTGTGTGTTTGTTTATATTGTATTTCTGTTTTAGTTTTTACTTTCTTCGGTTAACCTGAAGGGATATGGTCATCGTTAATAGAGAACTCTACTGGAATGAAATGAAATAGATGAAAGAAAATAGTTAAATGTCGTATTTTATTTCAGTCATATAATACTTGCGTATTGTTATATATTTTGGAGTCATTACGGTCTGTTATTTTAGCCAGTCAAAACAACGTGTGTAACATTATATCTCCCGGAAAACTATTCTGAATCAACCCACCCTATCCAGATTAAGTCATCTCCAGAAACAAAAAAGGCAAAGATACGGCGATACAAATATTTTAAATGTGGCAGCTAAGGAAATGTGGTGTTAGATATATAGACAAAATTATACTGTTAGCATATATATATATATATATATATATATATATATATGCACAGACAAAAGAAGACACATATAAGCCCATACATATGGACATATACCAGCACACAAATAGAGCAAACATAAAGAGATATGTGTTTATGTACATGATATCGCATTATTATTGCTATTCCCGACAAAGTATGCTTTCACCTTCTTTTGTAAAGACATAGTCAAATGTATCTTCTGAGACTATTTTCACAGAAGAAGGATTCTACTGCTAATGCTGCCGAAGCTTCTACTACTATATATATGTATATATATATATACATACACAAATGCACACACGCACACATATACACACACATTCACAGCACACGGATACACATGCCTCCCCCCACACACACACATAGACATATACGATGGGCTTCCACACAGTTCCCTTGTAGCAAATTCATTCGCAAGCCAATGATTGATCTGAAGCTTTGGTAAAACCATAAACCATGTGACTGCAAAGTGGGCTTCTTTGCGCTTCCGAAGTGACGAAGGTGGCAGATTTTAGAGTATGCGATTAAGTGCAAAGTTTGGAAAATTATGATGAAGAGAGAGAGAGAGAGAGAAACAGAGAGAGAGAGAGAGAGAGAGAGAGAGAGAGAGAGAGAGAGAGAGAGAGAGAGAGAGAGGGGAAAGAATATTATTTGCAGTTAGAAATATCAACGTTGTCACCGAAACCATGAGAAATTTCAAAAATAAAAAGAAGAGAACAGAAAATTGTAAAGAAACTGATGCGGTTGGAAGGAAAATACTGGCAAGTGGTTGCGAAATGGAGAACTGAAATGCGAAGTGGAATCGCTGATTAGAGCTGTTCACAAACAAATCATTAGAATGAACATAGCAACGACAATGAGTAATATAAATCAGTCTCATAGCAATTGCAAAATATGTGGAAAAGTGGATGAAAGCTTTATCTTCAAATTAATGGAAACTAGCACGGAGAGTGTATAAAATATTTCATTACAGACATCTTCCCAAAGAATATCGTAACACCTTACACAACGATGTTCTCTGAGGGTTTCTTCCAGACGGTGGAGAGTATCGAGTCCATTGTTAATTCCAGATGAATCTGAGGTGCCAGACGTTGATAAAACTGATATGAATTTCTTCCCATTTCCCAGATAATTTACGATGCAAATTCATTGATATATATAAAAGTACCTGTACTTCCGCTCATTACAACCAGTCGTTGGGGTGCTACAATTATACAGCAGTAATCATTTCCGTTTGACAATTGTTCTATGACTCTTTAATTGTGTGTGTGCGCACGCGCGCGCCTGTGTGCATACAACCCGTCGATCTTTTGTACAGCTTTCGTCTAGCAAATTCTACTCACACGTCGCTGATCTGGCCGAGATTCATATACGTGGGTGAGTCGAAAAGTAATGCCATTTTGTTTAGGACAGGTATAATTACCAACACAGCAAGATGTATCATACATCAAAACGAAGCTGGTCGTCTGTGGATCACATCCATACTTCTCAACATAGTCACCGTCTCTATCAATAGCAATTTTCCATCTTCGAATGAGAGCATGTATCCCTGCCCCGTAAAATTCTGTTGACTGTTCTTTGAGCCACTTCTTCACTACAGTTTTCACTTCCACCTCACTGAACTATCATCTCTTCGGCCCCATGAAAGATGATTTGAGAGGCAAATATTATTAGAGTGACGTGGAAGTGAAAACTGTAGTGAAGAAGTGGCCCAAAAAAGTCAACAGAATTTTACGGGGCAGGGATACATGCTATTAAGAGAAACGATGACTACGTTGAGAAATACTAATGTGATCCACAGAGGACCAGCTTCATTTTAATGCATGATACATGTTCATGTTTTGGTAATTATAGCTGTCCTAAACAAAATGGCATTACTTTTTGACTCACCCTCGTATAAAGTGTTTTATCCACAGTGACCATGCAGTTTGATAAAACGCTGTTCTATATGTTTGCGAAGCGAACTTGTTAACGATATGTTATTGTCTGAGCCTGTGCCCATATCATATCTTTTAAAGTATAACATTGCATTAGACCATATTCTATCACATCATACACGTTACATTATTATTTCATATATAATACAATTTTCAAAATTGCATATTGTATCATATAGCAGTATATGAATTAAAAAGACAAAAAAAAAATCAAGATACATTTACCTAATGCTATTTTTCTTTCAAAATGTATATCCTATTACATCTTATATTCATTTAGTTAAATATTTTATCAAACATATTCGTTCATAGCTTATCCGATATTGAATCTTATCATAGCTGTTCTTTAAATTATATATGACAGCCACCGATTTTGTAAACTCGTCTGTATGTTTGCAAGTTTGTCTCTATGTAGGTTTCCGTGAACGTATTTATATTTGTGTGTGTATATATATATATATATATATCTCATCGTGTTTGTGTCTGTATCTGTGTGGCTGTGTGTGCGTGTGTGTGTGTGTTATATTTAGTGATTAGCATATTTAGACTATATTATGGAACATATCTATGTATAATATCTACGTATAATATGAATGAATGTTCTTCAATCTTAGAATTCTCCTCTGCTACTATGATTGCAGAGTAGATTTGTATAATAATGCATTCTTCTCCGTATGTCTAATACCTATATATTACATCTCCATTTGCATATACTTATATATTCCAGTGTCCATGTCTTTCTATTTTTGCATCTTTCGTTCAGGTTATTTTTGTGTCGGTGAAATACGAAAGTTATTATCATCTCATGTACTGTAAAACAAGATAGAGAACAGCATTATAATACAATAGCGCACAATACATCAGAATACCTTCATTGGCATATGTTGCGGCATTATACTTACATTGAAATTTGATTTGATAGGTTTGAGACCTAAAAACCGAAAAACAAAAGGCAGAAACAAAAACAAAAATGAGAAGAAAGCTTGAGATAAAGAAAACAGTGATTATACGCATATGATTATACATATATACACACACACACTCACACACACACACGCACACACACACATACATATATATATATATATATATGTATATATATATGTGTATATATATATATGAATATATATATATAATATCATATATATATATATATATATATATATATATATATATATATATATATATATATATATATATATATATATATATATATATATATATATATGCATATATACACTGACACACGGTGAAGGAAATAAATATAAAAACAAAGAAAAATATATGAATAAAGAGCTTACAATCAACCCATGTGGCTTCCTGGTCAATTTTTCGGTCAGAATGTATACAACAATCGCGTAACTGATGATTCTAATTCTACGCTGTTACTTGTCTTCAGAGACTGAAATCTCCATTCTGAATGCAGAAGACTGAATAGCCGTCCTCTTTAACAGTAACGAAACAAAAAAAAAAAAAAAAAAAAAAAAAAAAAACAAAAAGAAAGAAATATCTTTTTTAGTTTGTGTCCTTGTATATATGCCTGTCTCAAAGGATATGTTATTTTTCCACCAGCTATCTATTTATCTTCTTTCTGCTACTTGATTATTCTTTCATCTACATACAATCTTTACAGTTGGACTGGTTTGCGTCTGTACGCATTTATCATTCAACTTAGTGAGCGAGTGTCCTGTCATGTCAAACAGATATTCTGATAGTGATTCGGTAAGAATCGGTGATTAAATGATAATATGGATTGCATCTTTGTTAATATTGTCACATATATGGCTCACTACGCCCGGAACTTTTGTTTTTATTTTTATACTTTAATATTTATAGTGTATGGTAACAGCGTAAAAGTATTATAGTCGGTATTATTTGGTTCAGTTTTGGATTCGATTTGTCTATCTGCTCCATCTTACACGTTCAGGTATTCGTGATTTATGTGAATCAGTGGTCCCCGCTCTTCACGTAAGACTATAAGGAAATCACACGCATGAATAATCTCTCTCTTTATCTCTCTTCCTTTCCTTCTCACACTCACACACACACACACACACACACACATATATATATATATGCATACATATATACATACATATATATATATATATATATATATATATATATATATATATATATATATATATATATATATGTACGTATGTATGTATCTTAGAAGGTTTCGAGATGATGTACAGGTATTTTATATTAGAAGAAATGAGGTACTCAGAAATTCGGCTGGTTTTATATTTACAGATATTTATTTGTATATTACATGTGAACAATTAATAATACATACGATGTGAATTGCAGTATAAATAAGAGTTATATAATGGACTTTTCTTGTATTTAATCATCGTACATGCGTCACCTATATAAACAACGGGAATCAGTCGTAATACACAGCGCTTTTTGTGGACGGACAAAGAGATGATGAAATGAAGTAGAAAAATTGATGGATCGTAGGCGAAAATACCTCGTAGTCAAATTTTTTTACAATTTACTTTCTGTGTTAAATCATCACCGATGTTCACACCGACTCTATTGGTACCCATATGATAACCTAGAAGGTTATTCGTTTGGCGTAATTGTTGAAACATCGAACAAAATATTTTCCGATGTCTTTTGACTGTTCATATCCTGCGTATCTAAGCAAGAGTGGCAAATGTTTCTGTAACTGACAAGAACTCTTCCACCCTCACCTCGCTCCCTCCAAAATATACGGAAAGGGACTCGATGGGAAACAACTTCTCTATTATTTCGTAAAATCTGCATGAGTAACGCTTTGTCCTTGTCAAGGAATTCACCAAGGATGTCTTGCGATTTGTCAGAACAGAAAAGATATATTTCTGAATCAGATACAATGCAATGGAGAGAAATACAATGGCTTTTACACTTGCATAGCGTTTGCTAACACGACCGCTGTTTCTGATCGATTTCTGAAATCGTCTTACGTAGTTGACTTCTGTTTATTTTATCCAAATAGAAAATGGACTCCAGTATGATTTTAATGTGTTTCACAATTCAATGTACCCAAATATATCAATGCGTGTGTCGACAGCTTTGCCGGTAATGCTGGGTTTTGCAACATTGATGTATTTGATTAATATCAGCCTATGAATTCAGATATACAATCGACTGTCATCACCGCAAAGGGTGGGCAGAAGAAGCAAGACGCTGCCGAGAAGATGAATCAAAAAGACAACAGTCAGTTCTCATATATTCAGAATTATACACCCGAGCAATTAGGACAACGAGCTCAGCATTCAAAATATTAACGTATTATTTGAGAATGGTTTACGAACATTGCTCGAGCTGGTGGGGTTGCGGCAGATGTGCTTAAATACATCATGATACTGCTCATCTTGATGCAGCATAGCACATTTCAATAGGAAATGGCCAATTGTTTAGGCTTGTCCACTTCCTAGTCCGTTCCCAAATTACCAAACTCTTGCATAAATTAATGTGAGTGTCGTTTATTTACAAGCAGCTAAAACAAATATTTGCGTTTAGCTTTGAACTTCAAATAAATATGAACAATGTAAAAATATATTGCCATAAGATATTCAAATATCTCGATATTTTACAGCGAGAAACAAACTTTATTTCCGTCTATACAGCTGAATTGAATAGGTTAACTGACACTTGTCTAACCTTCAACACCCATAAATAGTTAACACACGTTAAGGTAATATTTCGACTGTTTAGTGCAAACCATTGTTACGCCATCGTTGTACTTTGAAATACCACAAACTATATCGAAATAAATCAAATGACGACCAAAGAGGAAATAAAAGAAACAACAAAATAAAACTAAAATCGAACTGGACTAATTGAAAATTTATACAACTTCTGTCTATTTTCTTCCTTTCTATTTATTACAATTCAGACGAGACGAGACTTAAATAAGCAAAATGAAATGGAAAGGAAATACAATGGAAAAGACAAAAAAATGTTTGAAAGATAAATAGTAAGGAAAGAGTACAACAGTTATGATAACAACATGAGTGCAATGATAATGATGATGATGATCAACATCATAATCATGATGATTGGAGAAACTTGTTTAGTTGAAAAGTGTAAATCGGATTTGAGACCTGGTGTTGTTTGGTTCATAATACTAATAACATTTAGTCAGGTTCTGAAGTCTCATACAAAACCTTACTTAAACACAGTAGGAAAAACTGCGTACTCTCCCTCATAAATACACACACAGAAAAGTATGCTAAACCATCTGTGTATCCTGTTAAAAATAGGAATACGCCCTTTGCATCACGCTCTGGTTTTGCTGAGATACATCTCTTCACAAGCATTGTTTTAAAAGAAACAATAGCTATAAGAGTGAAGCAAACAACATTGCAGTAATCATTCACGATAACGGCAGTTCAATGACCTTTTTCTTCGGGCATGACAGTATCGTACACCCCAGGAAATTCATATGGAAGGAAATATTGAACGAACCTGACCTGTGCAGCGGAAAACTTTCAGTGAATACAAATGAAGGAAAATTAAATTAACATCGCCGTACGTGTATCATACGAAATACATTTACAGTGTGTAAAGAAAACATAATGTAGGGTTTTATGCCTGAAAAAAAATCTTCATAAACGTGTAGTGTTGAACGACACGATATACATCGCAGTATGGTGGCTAAAGAGAAATGACAGGCGCGTTTCGAGCTACTTGGGGATGGTCAATACTCGTTTGTCAATTATTAAAATGGAATTAGGACTTTAAGACACACTAAAAATTAAAATAATATATTCAGGGCGTACCGGGAATCTTGCTGACGATGTTAGCGTTGCTCCGATGGGAATATATATTTTACCAAAGAGCTAATATACGAGAACGTAAATACTAGCACGGCGTGTCACACGCTGATGGGGGATTAACACAGGCAAAGACTCACATATACGTAGATATACATATACATATATACATACATATATAGGGAAGGTGTATGTGAGAGGAGGGAGTGCGAGGAACATTATAATTTCTTAATTAACACTCATCATAAACTGTTTCCCTCTCCTCAAACACAGAAGGTAAAATAGACTTACACAGAGTGTGAGTGGAAGGGAGGAAGTTAAAATGATAAATTGTCTAATTTCAAACCAGTCAGTGTCGAATCAGCGGCGCCAAACAAATAGCGCCATCACAGTCGTGCTATAACATCTCATATAATATAATCTATTCTCGTTTTCTTGGTAACATCGAATGAATGATATTCAGCTTTCTTTTTGACTGAAAAATTATTCATTTTCAAATATTTGTTGCACTCACGTCGTACACATATATACCTCGAATATCCGGACTTAGGATCTAGATGATACTTAAATGAAAACACCCACCTTTGTCATTACCGATGTTATTTAAGTGTCCTGTGTAAACACAATAAATATTTGACAAATTATATATCATCAGATTGTAAATATTTTGCTAGCATAAATCCAGTGTCCACAATGTTATGCATTTGCTAGCCTTGTTCGCAGTTAGTAATTTAATTGTTCTCAGCCTGTTATTAAATCATTTTTACGTAATTGTGGAAGTTACTACGAAGCAGTGAGCTAGCGGAATCGTTAGCATGTTGTACAAAATGCTTAGCGACAGTTTTTCCGTCTCTTTATGTTCTGAGTTAATATCTTGCTCTGGTCAACCTAAAATTTCATTCTGTCGAGATCGATAAAATAAAGTACCCGTTTAGTACTAGGCTTGATGTAATCGACTTGTTATCTCCTAGTTATAACTGCTGGTCTTGAATATTTCAACGGACTGGAACTCTGTTGAAAAGAATGTTTCGATGATGACCACTTTAGCGCAATGGAATCCGGATCTCCGTTACCCTGAGGCCTATGATTCGAGGAGGATAAACTGAAAAAAATGTGTTTAGGGTTTACATATTATAACGGCTTTAATGAGTATGACATTCTTTCGTCGATAAATTCAAATTGATTTATATATTCACCGTCACATAAATTAATGGCACCGAAAGCATCTGAGTCAAAAGAACAATGAAACTGAAAGGAAGAAAATTCTTTTTATTCTTCTAATATGATATCTTTGTTATTTCATTCCTATTTTATATGACATCTTGCTTTTGACATACGTCGTAAAAACTTAACAAGTGGTGGAAGGTAGACTGAAAAGGTCAGCAGAAAGACAACCTGTTCATATCATGTCAGAAATACTAACATAGACGTCTAAATTTGATATCTTCTTAGCTGAAAATAGATGAAAAATAAATTTGTATACCAGAGGGAATTCAAATCGGAAAATATAAATAGCTAAATACAGTATGGCATTTAATCCGATATTTCGCTAATTTTATCTACTCACCTTTCATATATCCATTTTCTAAAATTGTTTCTACTTTACTTTACAACTAATATTGCAATATTGCAGAGCTTTTATTTCTTCCAATCGCTTCCACTTGTCGAGCTACGATACTGTTGTTGTTTTGCTTTTTTATCTCCTTTGAATATTAGATAAAAACTCGCTATTTTCATATTTTGCGTTTATTCTTGTTGTTGTTCGTTTATGGAAAATACACACTAAAAGAACAAGGGTCGTTTTACTATGAAAATAATTGTTTTCCTTTCTCCCGTGTGTATTTTCATTGGATTTTCTCAATAAATAAAGCTCTCTTTTCGCTATATCAATTACGTACGCAAAGAAGTATATAAGAGCGCATGGACGAATGTACGTATGGTTGTATGTTTATTAATATGTATGTTTGTATATATGCATGTGTGTATGTATCATTGTATGCGTATGTTTGTGCGTGCCTATATTGTATGGGTGTGTGTGCGTGTATGTGTGGTGTACAAACCATCTTCAATATGGCAAAGATACTGGAGGTTTTATTTGTATGTCATGACAACCAGAGTTCTTTAGAGAAAATAGACGTCTGTATAGTAGAATGTTATTTTGTTATTCAATATACATACTGTCAATCTCCTGATGGCCTCGTAGTACATACAAAAATACATACATACATAAATACATACAGATATACGCAAATAACATATATTACATTACATTATATTATGTTATATGTTAATACGATATATCATATTGTATTTGTCGCCAAACATTGACGATTTGGCTATTAATTGATGAAAAGTGTGGTGTGATATTTATAAAAAACAAAATGCACATCACATCAGTTTGAAAATATCCGTTGATAACAATGAAAAAATATACGCGCCGCCTCAACAGTACTCACCCACACCCCCACTCAGCGAAACCAAACATTTATAAGCTAGTAGGTTGTTTAAAGTTCTTTTCCAATGTGTGCTGATTTTCTCAGCAATACGTCGAAAGCAATAAATCTATATTTCTGTTCCCAAAACTAGAATTATCGCTTCAACAAAATAACTTAGAGAGGCTCTGGTCTAAATTAGCCACAATTCCAGCCAAAATACATGTTGTATTGTCCCAAATAATTTGGAGGCTATATATATATATATATATATGTAAGTGTGTGTGTGTGTGTACAAATGACCATGGGTGTGCACCTAACGTTCCCCGCTGACACACAAATCCGGACAAGGTTCTTTATGGAAGACCAGCAGTCACACATGCATACCAGCATCCCCCACTTCACACCACCAATTTTAAAGGCAAATGTCGAAACAGCTTGCAGCAACGTTGAAATGAAGTGACTTGCTGAAGAACAAACGCTCTACCTCATGTTCGTGAGAACTACACTCTCCCCACTATCGCTCTCTGTCGTTATGTCTGTGAGTGTCAGTGTATGTGTGTGTGTACATATGTATATATTTGAATAAGCTGGAGTGAACAAAAGAGCACAGTTGGACATTTATTTGCAACCACTGTAATTGTCTCTCTCTCTCTCTGTTTCTCTCTCTCTGTCTCTCTCTCTATATATATATACATACATATATATACACGCACAGGCACACACACACAGGCACACACACACATATATATATATATATATACATATATATACACATACGATGGGCTTCTTTCAGTTTCTGTCTACCAAATCCACTCACAAGGCTTTGGTCGTCTCGAGGCTATAGCAGCTATTTCGCATCCCACTCAAAAATACGACCCTCAGGCTAATGGGTAAATTTTTGCCCACTGGCACACTTATTTACCGGCTGATACGCATACTGCAAACTTAACTCGTATGTCTACAAAGTGTTCACTAGAGCACCAAAATCCCTTGGAATTCTTTCATTTTTCAAATGATTTCAATGATACCAACATGCGGATGCACATGCTCAATACATTAATGATAACAATCGTCCCAGAAGGCTTGCAGCTAGCATGATTGTTACCTTTCTCAATGTATAAGGAAATAATATGTACTTCATTTAAGGCGGCGAGCTGGCCGAAACGTTAGCACGCTGGGCGAAATGCTTAGCGGTATATCGTCTGTCTTTACGTTGTGAGCTCAAATTTCGTCGAGGTCGACATTGCCTTTCATCCTTTCGGGGTCGAAAGATTACGTACCTATTGCGTACTATTGCATTCTTTTACTTGTTTCAGTCATTTGACTGCGGCCGTGCTGGTGCACACCGTCTTTAGTCGAACAAATGTGGATTGCATTCTGTTTTCTGTTGGACGTGGTGGTGTTCTTGGTCGTGAAGTTGGCTGTGGCGGCAGTGGTGGTTGTGTTGGTGGTGGTGGTGGTGGTGGTGGTGGTAATGGTGACGGTAATGGTTGTGGTGTTTGTTATTGGGGTGGTGCTGGTGACGGGTGTGGTGCTGGTAAGTACAACAATGACCACGGTGATGAAGATGCTTGTAGAGGAGGGAAGGGGACAGAATTGATTAGGAGAATGTAAAAAACAGAAAATTAGATATAGAAATTTATAAAAAAGTAGGAAGAAACTACCAGAAAAACAGCGCAGAATCCTTATTAAACCTAAGATCTTCAATTCGCGGTTGTATTCATTCTGCTTCTTCCATTTCGAAACTTTCATTATATGTTGTCGCCATAACATCTTTCTTCTGCCTCGCATATACTATGAAACACAAGCGTTTATACCATGAATTAGGATTATTTTAATATTTTTTCCTCTCTTTGTTTAGTTACAAGCGTAATATAGTGTTTCTCTTTTATTATTCCAACAGTAAATGCTTCAAAACCCTACATATTTATGGCTGGGATGATACTAACCACACACAGCTTCTGTTTAATGACTTTCTAGATTATCCACTTGTATTCTTCGCTGTTGATAAATTTCAATAACATCATGTATTAAGCGATATATCTGCATTGCCATCGTGCATTTGTAATCCCCATATTGTTCCTTATCATGTTCGTACTTATTGTAAATGTCTATTCCTCTCTTATCTCTACAAATACACCGTGTTTCATTCATATAATGTCTTTAATACTTTTTCTTGTTAATAAAGCTCACAGTATAGCGGTTCGTGTTTCCAGTTTGACGTGCTGTGTTATTGCTATACAAGGCTAAACTTTCGCCGTGTTTGGCAAGGCATGAGAATTGTTTCCAACAGTTAGCACGCCAGACAAGATGCTTAACGGCATTTGGACCGACAATACGTTGTGAGTTCAACTTCCGCCGTGATCCACTTAGCCTTTCATGCTTTCAGCGTCGATAAAACAAGTACCAGCTGTGCATTGGCGTCGATTTAATCACCTTAGCCCCTATTCAAACCCGCTGATCCTTTATAAAATTTGTAACTAATATCTGTATACTTTTAAAGCGGCGAGTTGGCGGAATTGCTAACACGCAGGACCAAATGATTAGCTGCACTTTGTCCATCAATACCTTCTAAGTTCAAATTCTGACGAGCTCGACTTCTCCGTTTATGATTTGGAATCGATAAATTATATAGCCCTAGTGTCGATTTCATCGAATTGCCATCAACCCTTACCAAAATTTAAAGCTGAAATGTTCAGAAGAGTTCCTGTGCAAGAAACATTTCTTATAAGCACCGTTGTTATCAGCATTCTTACTTCTTTGTCTGCGAAGCGTATATTTCATCAATCCGTATGGTGAAACCCACTTTTTTTTTCATAAATTTCACCGTTGTTGGCAATTTTGTTAAACAATTGTCGGTGAGTTTAGGAGCAAAGGCGTTTCGTTATATTTTTCTTTTAAACCGTGCATGCAAATCAAACTTCTGCACTGGAAATTTGGTTTACAAGAGCTAGACAAAAATTCAAAGTGTAAGGGGAAAATATTAGAATAGAAAGAAGTAGTATCAAGTGAACTGGAGCCAGCGCTCTTCGCTGAACAACATGAATGTTAATACGATGGCAAAAACCACCTCTTTCATCCCCAAAGGCCGATCAAATATAACCTCCTGAATGGCAGCTCGAATTTATTTAATTCAGGGATGCATCTCTCGGAAGCACTTAGATGAATCTCACGGAAGCTCTGGCATCGCATCTCACTGAAGCTCTGGGACACAAACCACGAAAGATCTGGGAGGCATCTCACGGAAGCTCTGGGTTTCATCTAACGGAAGCTCTGGATCACATCCCAAGAAAACTCTGGGATGCATCTCACGAAAGCTGTAGGATGTCTCTCACGGAAGCTCAGGGATTTCATCTCACCAAAGCTCTGAGGTACATCTCCAGAAATCTGTGGGATGCATCATTAATGATATTTTTTAGATCTCATGTGGTTTCAGATCTTTCAACATCAAACGCGCTCTCCCACTTGATCCAAGAGGAGTTCATGAAGTATCAACTTGCATCCCAGTAAGAGCAATCCACTGGTGTGTCTTCTTTATCAAATGCTATCTAGTGGACGTCCTCTAGGTTCAGTATGAGACTTGATGACCCTCGTCTTTGCTGTATTAATAACTTCAAGCACAGTTAGAGCTTTGCAAGGTGAAAGCCATACAAGACCTAGAAGTTCACTCTCTATCGTTTGCAGGCTCTATCTCTTGTCAGCCTTAGTTTCTGCATTGACCTACATGGCCTTGAAATTTGGTAAACTTCTCAGAAGCCTCCTCTCCATTTTCGTCCAAACGTACAGACAGGTCGCTTCCGACCACCTGTTTGGGAAATTTGCGGAGACCATCTAAGGTAGCCACAAGACCGGTGCCTTCATCAGTGATACTTTAACTAAAAGAAAAACACCTATTTTGTGAGTATAGAAGAAATATTTTCTGCTTCTCTCCTAAGTCAATATTCTCTTTTCCTCTCATTATCCTGTTTTCATTCTCATACAGTTTCCTTTTGTTGAAGAGCAATTAAAAATAATTACGATGAACGCTTTTAATTATATCGACAACTTATACCGCGAAAAGCATAAAATCGCCATCCTCTTGTCTTTTTTTTTCTTTCTTTCCAGATTATTTCCTACAACGAAATACACTAAATAATATATAATTGAAGATCTGTAAACAAGTAACAATTATTTTTAAACAAATAGATTCTCAGCAAGGTGGCGCGCGGTGAGACTGAACCTGAAAACACATGGTTGCAAAGCGAGCTTCCTAACTGCAAAGCCACGCCTGCACAGAGTACTTCTATGTGGATTTTTTTTTTACTGTTCATTTGTATTAGTTTCAATAATCAGAACTTTAAGATAAACATCAAAGGATTTTCACAGTCGTCACTGATGTATGTTTTAAGTTTATTGAGTATATTAGATACGGTAATGAACTACGAAAACATCTAAGTAAAATATGCAAATTCATTTTTTAAGCAATATAAACTTAGTCTGTCGATAATAAAAACTAAAAGGGAAACTGTAATGTTTAATGACATCAGTCTAAGTGAATATCTGATCAAAACATGGAGGATATCCATAGGTATACATGTATATCTGTGTCTGCGTATGTGTGTGTCCGTGCTCATGTATTTATACACATCTACTTAGTTATCTATCTATGTATCTCTCTCTCTCTCTCTCTCTCTCTCTCTCTATCTCTATATATATATATATATATATAATATATATATATAGATATAGATATAGATATGGATATATAAGTACATGTATATATATATATATATATATATATATATATATATATAGTATTTCTAGATATATATATATGTATATATATATATATATATATATGTGTGTGTGTGTGTGTGTGTGTGTGTGTGTGTGTGTGTGTGTGTGATGTGTACATGTATATATATATATGTGTATGTGCAGTGAGTGGGTGGTTGTGTTCTGAAATTAAATCAATAAAAATGCATATATCTGCTATTATATATATATCAACCTACAATATTTCAGTACTATCATGATATATCTATGACAAATTGCTGTAATTATCTGTTTATTAGTCGCTATTTTCCGAGAGTGCATCTGTTAGACTGTGAATCTGCTGATATAGCTTCTTCGCTTTAAGATATTTCATCACTGAAATTCCTTATCAGATATCTCAATTATAAACTAGGATTTGCATATTATCCTTAAATCAAGGACCCCTCGTATTTCCATTTGTTTCATTTCTACAACAAATAATTTCATATTCATAGAATCAATCCGTCATTATCAACCACATCAAGCACGGAAGGTTTTACTTCATTACCTCAAGCGATCTTTTAGAGACAGTGTGGTGTGATTGGCGAGTAAATTAACTGATATTTCTAACAGTTCGGTTAAGTATATGGTCCAACATTAGCTGGTACAGGATCGGTGGCATTATGGGATTAAAACTCCGAGGCAAATAAGGTAAAATAGTTATTATTTTGGTGAAAACTGTAACGTTCAAATGCATATCTGTTAATTCATTAACAGATTATAAATCATGATTTATAATCCAAACTCTGAAGCAAATTTAACACAATAATAACCTACTGACAACCTACTGGTATAATATATAACGCAACAATTAAGATTTGAAAGCAAAGCTTCGAAGAAAGATATATTCCCTGTTGAGGATTCAACATTCTCATCTTACTAAATTAAAGAATAATTTTTCCAACGCTTTGGGTTAAACTGCTTCTATGAACATGGCGTTAAAGCGATTATTCCATGACTAATTCGGGTACATGTCACCACCCGCACACTCCACATTTTCAGTCACCTTTCCTCGTGTCCTCATCTACCTGAAATTCCTGTCATATTTGTTGACCTGCAATTTCTTTAAAACGTGTGCATAAAGGCGCCGGTGCGACTCTAGGTACACGTATAGTTGCGTTGTCGAGGAAGTCACAATGAAACGACCGACGGGTTCAGTCTCAAAGCTCGGCACTTTGGGCAGACGCCTTCTAAAATCGAGCTTGCCAATGCATTGGGTGTGAGATCGGTTGACGGAAACTGTGTGGAAGACCGTCAAATATATATGGCTTAGCTGGCTGAAACTTCGAAGTCATTGTCATTACTATTCTTGTTGCAGAGTAATAAACGTAAATACACACACGTATATCACATCATCTGTCTATCTATCTATCTATCTATCTATCTATCTATCTATCTATCTATCTATCTATCTCTATCTCTCTCTCTCTCTCTCTCTCTCTCTCTCTCTATATATATATATCTATATATATATATATATATATATATATATATATATATATATATATATATATACTTTCCTGTGTGTGCATATATTTGATTGCATGTGTGTGTCTTGTTTCTACTTGTCTGCCAACCGCTTGAAAACCTGTCCCTGTCTTAGTTTTCCATGAGGTCATATCTTACCGGTCCCGTAGAAGATGGACAGAATAGGTACCAGACTAAAAGACGCATTATTTTTGTCGATTTGTTCGACTATAACCCTTCAAGGCAGTGCTCTAGCATGGCTGCGGCCAAATGTGTCAAATAATTCAAAGCAAGTTTTTTTTACATCTCGCTTTTCATTAATTCAATATTAATGAACAAAATTTTACTCAGTTCTAGAAGTAAATTAACATCTCCATAATTAATTACATTTACTAAACAGGAATTTTCATCGCAAGTTTCCGTCTACTCACAGGATATGATTACAAAGCTAGATCGTGTATTCTGATTTGCTTTTTATGTGTACGAGTGGTAAGAAAAAAAGAATTATTCAGCCAACCTATTTCCACAAGACGTATATTGAATGCCAACGGACCGTGTGTTCTTTTTGAAAGCCGAATCTTTTGGCCACTCCAAACGTATTATGTTTGGCCACATGTTACGACGTGTATTTTGTCCCTGTGCAATTGTAGTAAATGTCACCTCTGCCCATTTCATGCGACTGGGAATACTCCACCTTCGCCGTCACATCCAGTTTATATACGCAAATAGACTTCATGCTTCTCATTGAACAGCTTTTGAATATGCTTTTCGTTGACATCGAAGTAGTGTTGGTATTTACGTGTGTTGTGGCCAAGATGAGAGTGTGCACATTTGTACAGCCCTCCTCTGCGCACGACACAGCTCTCTTCGCTTCCCTTTGGATCACACATTCATAATTTCGTTGGGGATATTTTCGCCGCTTTACTTTCCTTCTAAACCACTCATTTCATTGGCTTCAGGTACCAGTAACCTATATGAGTAGTCACACGCATCTCTATAAACAAGGTTGATTAAAAGACAGTAAATAAAAACCATTTAATTCCAAGATTTGTTTATTTTTAACAAATGAATGAATTTAATAAAAGCATCTAAATACGAAACATCATGGAAATTGTTCAAACCAAAGTCCTTCTTGTGCGACACCATTTTTCCAAATGAATAAATAAAATTGAATATTAGGTATTTATTGAACTCGATTTGCTGTCGGGTGACATTTGGCCGACCCTGTATATCTTTACCAACGTACTTTGCCTATGGCGCTACGTTCAATTTCTCTCTCATTCTATCTTTCTTTCTTTTCTTCTCTTTTACTTGTTTTAGATATTTTGACTGCGGCCATGTTGGTGCACCACCTTTAGTCGAGCAAATTGACCTCAGGAATTCTTCTCTGTAAACCTAGTACTTATTCTATCGTTATGTTTTGCCGAACGGCTAAGTTACGGGACGTAAACACACCAACATCGGTTGTCAAGCGATATTGGGACACACACACACACGAAAATATATACATATATACATACATACATATATATATATATATATATATATATATATATATATATATATATATATATATATATATATATATACGACGGACTTTCAGTTTTCGTCTACGAAATCCACTCTCAAGTCTTTGGTCGACCCGAGGGTATACTAGAAGACACTTGCCCAATGTGCCACGCAGTGGGACTGAACCCGAAACCATGTGGTTGGTAAGCAAGGTACTTACGACACAATCACTCCTGTGCCTATGTATATTTTCAGTATAGCCTTATTTACCGTTTTCCACTAGTTCTTAATAAATGTGTTTTCAGTTTGATGACAAATGTTTGCTTCCTTCTAAGAACCGTTGTGAGCTATTCTGAGAATATTACCCCGAGTTGCTTTCTAAGATTCAGATAGGTATTTTGTCACTATGTACAGCCTGTCCAAAAGGCCTCACGGCAGTGAGTTCTTTTCATCCTGGCACTACTTCAAGAGTTTTTCGGTGAAAGGATAATTTTAAAGGGACTTTGGCCACTAAGATGACCTGATTAAACACCGCCAGATTTTTTCTGGTGAGGATCAGTGTACAAGAATCGCCCGAAAACATTTAAATACTTACTGCGGAGAGACTCTTGAACAGCCTGTATTATAAGAGTTTTGGTATGAATCTCATTAAGAAGTGAGTTATTTGTTATACTATTTTCAACATTTGCCACTGAGATAGCTTCCGACAGTTTTGTGTTTGAGTTGTAGATATCCTTATCTAAGAATTTTGAGAATATACGCATTTTCTTTCCTCAATATTGAGCCTCTGTGATTATAAATTTGTTGATAAATATTAAGATACTGCTTTTATCTGGACATTGCTATTGATGTTACAATTTCAAAGCAACAGTGATATCGGTATCAATTTCCATTGAGTCTATCATTTGCACAATTCGACTTATAAAATTATTTTTGTTATCTATTCATCATATCTTTTTTAATTTTCAGATTT
>NC_043002.1:60180154-60190154 GCF_006345805.1 Octopus sinensis | reverse complement strand
GTGTGCGTGTACGCGTGTGTGTGTGTGAGTGTGTGTGTGTGTGTGTATGTTTGTTTTGTATTTATCGCCGAAAATATACAGACACTTTTACTCTTTTACTTGTTTCAGTCATTTGATTGCGGTCATGCTGGAGCACCGCCTTTAGTCGAACAAATCGACCCCAGGACTTATTCTTTGTAAGCCTAGTACATATTATATCGCTCTCTTTTGCCGAACCGCTAGGTCACTGGGACCTAAACACACCCGCTTCGCTTGTCAAGCGATGTTGGGGGGAAAAACACAGACACACAAATACACACACACACACACCACACACATATATATATATATATATATATATATATATATATATATATATATATATATATATATATATATATATATATATACGACGGGCTGTTTTTAGTTTCCGTCTACCAAGTCCACACACAAGGCTTTGGTCGGCCCGAGGCTATAGTAGAAGACACTTACCCAAGGTGCCACGCAGTGGGACTGAACCCGGAACCATGTGGTTGGTAAGCAAGCTACTTACCACACAGCCACTCTTTACTATCATCAATGTATACAAGTATATAATGTATACTATGTATACAAGCTAACAAGACGGGTATAAAAATATTCCCTGCTTCCTCGGCTGACTGAAGCAACAAAACATCAAAAGTGTGTATATGTACAACGAAAGCACATGGCCTAAGGGATTGGGTGTCGAGGTCTTGATCTCGTAAGATAGTCGTATCGCGTTCAGGACAGGACGGTGCGTTGGATTTCGGAACAAACAATTCATTTCACGTTGTTCTAATTCAGCCAGTTGTAAATAATTTCCTGCAATTTGTGGGAAGTTAAACCTGCGAAGGACCGACGCCCCGTTCAAAGTGTAGTGTTGTAATTTAAATCCCTTATATGCCATTGATACCGGGTTATAGTTGATGTACAAGTCCCCAACTTAGCCAAGTTTAAGTTAAGGACATATACATCATAGAGTAGTAATTAATGTTGGTTTGAAATTGCCCCACCCAGTTGTAAATGAGTCCACCCTGTTATCAATGTTGAGAACTACAATTCACATTTTTTGCATATTTATAAGACAATTGTTGTTATACTTTTGTCTCGAGAGACAATGGAGTTGCGCATAAAATAATCTAGTCTGGCCTTTACATTTCATGTCCTTATACATCTCCTGCTGTGGTTGCGTAGTCCTATCCTGGACAAACACTCCCTCTGGCAGGTGACGCAGGGGTAGCAAAGACTTTGCCTGGCTGGTTGTAATGTCATAGTTTCTTGTTGTCGTCTTAACCTGTCTTTCCATTTCTCCTCTCTCCTTCTGTCACTCTTTTGTCTTGCCTCTTCTATCATGCATAGCCAATCTCCACAGTGGCTGGCAACCTCTTCCTAGCTGCTAATATTGATGTCACACGTTCGGATGCCTTCTACTCAACTCTCATCGCTACTCTGCTCTAGTCTGAAATCTGACGCCTAGGCTTCTCCCACTATATATACGAATTGGGCTAGCCTACTTCATCGTCTGGGACGTCCACACAACAGCATGCTTTCATGTCCCTTTTTCAGACATCATTGTAATGTAAGAACGGTCCTCCAACTGACCTAGTGCCCCTAGCAAGCTCTCCGTAGATTATGTCCTTGGGGATTCTGCCATTTTCCATACGACTAAAACGTCCGAGCCATCTCATACGTATTCATGTGAGGAGTGCAAGCATGCTTGGTATTCCTGCTTGCTTGAGGACACCTTTGTTGGGGACACGATCCTGCCATTTCATGCCAAGCATTTTCCCGAAACAGCGGAGGTAAAAGATATTTAGGCGACGTTCTTGGCGTGTGTATGGCGTGTGTAGCTCTCACTCAGATACAGTAGAGTGCTAAGTACACATGCCTAGTAAATCTTCATTTTTGTGGTCTTCGTCAGCTTGTTGGTCCCCAAGCTGGTACTAAACGTAATGCTCTGTTATAAGACAATACTACACGCTATATTATATGAGTGAATATGACATTATTCTATATGATCGTTGTTGGTTACTGTATTCCTGAAAACATAGTAGGTAGTCATTCATTATACTGCATGCTTTTTTCAGCTTCAAAGATAGTCATGAACAGTTAACTGTACATTCTGCTACACAGCGTGACATAATCGATTATACACATAAAAAGTAAACCAATATTGCAGTTGTAGAATAATAGTTTAGTTGTGAAGATGAAAGCCTGCAAAATTTCTAGATTAAATTGATTTGGTTTTATGCTCGTATCCTAAGATATTATTAATACAAATCAACATTTATTATATATCCAAATACTGTTATATATAATACATCGAATCCGTAGTTTCTTAATTTATATGAGTTAACCATTGATAACCACTCATTAGAAGTAGAATTTTTTATGGCTTAGTTGTAGAAATGCTGACGTATAACTTAAAAGAAATATATAATATTATTTAATATAATGCCAAGGGTATACAAGCAATTGCTATATTCTTTTTGTATATATGTCAAGCAGGTAGCAATGTTATATGTCAAAGTCTTCTTTCGAGATTTCCTGTGCGAAACATTCCCCTAAAGCTACAGGTTATTTGGCAGCTTGTTCACAAATCCCATTGTCAACACAGTTTAATATACTTGTGGAGTGCCCACTTACAGTCAACTTTAACAGAACGATCCAATAATGCAACTTTACATTCAAGATATCGAAGTGCCGTGGAAACGATTGTACGCTTTATCAAATTATCGGTTGGGGAATTCATATGGTACCCCGATTATTAACTTAGCCACTTTATTGGCTTATACTGGAAAAGGTCTACGGCTTATAGAAGGAAATTATTCGAGACTTTAGATTAATTCGATATTATGGAACAATAGAAATGATAACTACCGCAGTTTGTTTTTAACAATTTTATTCTAAGCTATAGTTTATAGCCGAGATTGGCAGAGAAGATGGCGCAATAGACAAAAAGTCAGAAAATCGATGGAATTTCTATTATGTTATTACTATAGCCTGGTTGTTGTGTTTCTTTTTTATTCAGACAAGACGCATTGCATACAATAGCCTAGTTAGCCTAGCCGTAAATAGCAACAACAATATCCGAAAACTATTTTATTATATGCAGCAGGTGAAATCTGGTTATGTGACAGGTATCTCTGCAGTAGAAAGTTCATTATAATCAAAGTAATTCTTTCCAATATTTGGAGAAAGGGCCAGCAATTTTCATGAGCTAGTTGATTATTTCAAACCCAAGAGCTCAAGTGATGCTTATTTTAGGTTGAAAGTGGACATCGGAGGAATTTTAAATAAGAACGTAAAGCCGGGCAAAATACCTCAACGAATTTTGTACGGCATGCTAACGGCTCTACCATCTCGCTGCCTCACATTGGAGACTGAGCGAAAAGTGAGGTCTAGAGAGAGGTTATACGGGTGTGATCACAAACCGCAGAGAGTGGCGGAGTCGGAAACTAGCAAAATCCATTGTGATTTCTCTATCCAAACACCCCAGGTGCTAGAGCACAACAGACGGACGTAGTGGTGGGGGACAAGATGCATCACATATGGTATATAGTTGATGTTGCAAGTCCCATTGACCCACGAATGGTCAAGAAGGAGGGCGGAAAAATAGACGAAAGAGCCCGGCTATGGAAAATGAAGAAGGTGACGACAGTGCCGATTATTGTTGGCTACTTGAGGACGGTATGAGAAGGCATCAAGAAGAATATCAAGGAAATTGTGATAGTGTCTCTAGTAGAACGGTTACAAAAGTTTTGCCGCCTTGTCTTGGTCAAAACAATCAGGATAGCTGAAACGAACGGATAGCATGGTACCGTAGGCTGCAGGTAGTAAGTCCGCTACGCATGCAAAACTCCAGGAGTTGCAAAAAACCTGCGATAAAAAGAAATAATAATGATTATAATAATAATAGTAATGAGGAGCGATGGAACCAGAAGCCTCTGCATGGATAGTGTATACTTCGAAGTCGAAATGCTGATGTAGATCAAGAAACAACCTATGAGGGGTTGAGAAGTTCAGGACCGAAAGCAGAGACTGAAGCTTTCTGATTGGCGGCACAATACCAATGCTTGCTCAAAAAAAAAAACTACCTGGCTAGTGTCCTTCAAAACAGTTCTGACCCTAAATGCAGATTCTGCGACACATTTGATGAAACAACAGACCATCCCGTCTCGAGATGTCCTGTACTGACAAACAAATATAAATGTCGACACGATAGGGTAGGACAGTATTTATATTGGAAAATATGTAAACGCTACAAAATCAGCACTCCTACTTACTGGTACAAACATCGTCCTCAGCCAGTCGTTGAAGAAAAAGATGTCACTATCCATTAGGACTTTCCAGTCAACACTGACAGAACCATCCAGGCTAATCGACTAGACATTATTATTAAAGACAGGAATGAAAATACTTGTACACTAATAAATGTGTTCCTCCTGATAAAAACATATCTGTCAAAGAATGTGACAAACTTAGTAAATATAATGGACTGGAAATTGAAATAAAAGATATGTGACATCTTAAAACGAGAACTGTTCTTGTTGTTGTTGGTGCCCTAGGTATGATAAAAAGGGATGTCAGAAACATCTAGATAAGTTCCCAGGAGAACCATGTCTCAGAGAAATATAAAAAGATTGTGTTAACAAGTACTGCCTACATCCTTACAAAAACCCTTTCC
Organism: Octopus sinensis; assembly: GCF_006345805.1. Taxonomy (NCBI): domain Eukaryota; kingdom Metazoa; phylum Mollusca; class Cephalopoda; order Octopoda; family Octopodidae; genus Octopus; species Octopus sinensis. Next base: position 60,185,467 of record NC_043002.1, on the reverse strand, counting down.
AATAAAATGTCTGCGTTGTATTACATGAAGATATTTCGCTACACCCCTTCCCAAGCGTTCTGTTATAGTGTAACATCTCTTAGTCTTCACTCACCCCAGGACGCTAGGTGTGTCTTGGCAGTGACTGTAATAAAAATGCAGATTAAAAGTAAAAATAACAAAAGCACTCAGAGAGTGCAAACTTCCGCGAAGACAACATCAACGTCCTCTCAATGATTACCCTAAGATGATTTTAAAAATGAGAATATTTGAAATAAACTCGACTGCTCTCAAAATTAAATAAAAATAAAAACGGAAAAAACAATCCAGAATCCTTCTCTGGTACCAGATGGAATCTCTTAAGGAAGTCATGAAATGTAAAGGTGGTTGGAGAAAATTTTGTAATAAATATTTTATCCTTATCTTAGACAGGCCAAAGTTAAGAAATGCACCATTCAAAATAGTTTCAAAGGCGGAACTGATAATATTAAGTTCTACTGAGGAATTTTTAAATGAATACCATGAGAACTTTAGGTTTTCTCTTTTCTTAAATTCTAGCCATCCTTTAGTATTCATGTTGTTTTAGATCGATGTATAGATGTATATATGTAAGTATACTGTAAACTGTTAATAGGTATGTATAATATAATATATATATATATATATATATATATATATATATATATATATATATATATATATATATATATATATATATATATATCTTATGATAATATATCATAAAAGTATGTTAGTGCTATTCAATTCAGAATGGTTTTTGCTGTCGTTTGTTTATGTTGCTTAATTCTTTATCCATCAGTTTCTACTAAGATCGAGAAGGGAGTAAAATTTATAATAGTGAAACGAAAATAAAACTTTGGAAACAGCCTAAAGAGAGGTAATTAAGAAAGACTTGAAAGTGAACTTAAGATCGTAATCACGTAAATTAAATGTAACAAATGATACAGCATCCTAGTCCTGTACCTGATCAGTCCCCAAATCTAATCAGTTCGTCGTGCCAGTCACAAGGCCAAACAACCCTGAAAGTTTCATCCGAATCCATCCAGCGGTTCTTGAGATATCTTGTCCACAGACAAACACGACTGAAAACAATACCTCCGTCTTCGCTAAGAAGGAGGTAATAATAATAATAATAATGATAAACCTTTCTAATCAAGGCACAAGGCCTGAAATTTTAGGGGAGGCAATTAGTAGATTACACCGACGCCATTGTTTTACTGATACTTGTGTTATCGATGAAAGGAAAAGTCGAGTGCGGTGGAATTGGAGCTCACGTATTCAAAAGGTAGAAGGTTCACCATTCGGTATTCTGCCCAACGATACTTGTCAGCTGCCTACCTTATTATAGATCGGCAGCAACTCCAACATAACACCTCAGCAGTTTTCCTAAATTTTTCTCAACTAATTTGACATATAGGCGCAGGAGGGGAACCAAGTCGCAGGAATGTTATTAAGGTGCAGGCGAGGTATACACAGCCGCATGGATGGCTGGGTGGCAAGAAATTTGTTTCCCAACAATATGGTTCCTGATTCAGTACCACTGCTTGGCACCTTGGGCAAGTGTTTTCTTCTATAGCCTCACGCCAACCAAAGCCATTTGAGTTGATCTGACAGATTGAACCTGAAAGAAGCCCATCATATCTTAGATACATATATATATATATACAGATGTCTTTCTGGGGCTACAATCTACAGTAGCATCAACCCTTATGGGTTAGTCACATTAAGTGACAAATATACTTCACGATGTCGTGCGGCTACTGTTTATAACTCACTCAGAAATTTATTATTGCTTGTTTCCACTTTTTCAAGATCAGTGACTTTTCGTCAATGGAGAAAGTATATATATTTACATTGAGAATCACTTCCCATCGGCAACCGCTGGTTGTCACACGCTGATAACGGGTCAATAAGCAGAAACTCGGGTCCGTGTGCATCACGTCAGGCTGCAGATGGGAACGATGACTTCCCTTTGCAAATACCGATAGAGCACAGATAGTGAGTGAATAGCTAGCTGGAGATGTGTTCCTGGGGCTACAAGCTACAGTAGTATCAACCCTTAAGGGTTAGTCACATTTAGGTGGCAAATATGCTTCACGATGTCGTGCAGCTACTGTTTATACCTTGCTCAGAGATTTATGATATATATACATATATATATATATATATATATATATATATATATATATATATATATATATATATATATATATATATATATACATATATCCATATATATGCGCATGCGTGTGTGTGTATGTATGTCGTTATCTTTATGTTTTTCGCACACCAAATTTCGTTTGTTTACGCCCAGTTATCATAGCGGTTCGGCAAAAGAAACCAATAGAAAAATTACAGGCTTTAAAAAACAATATCTTCGTTCGATTCGTCTGTCTGACAGATCTTCAAGGCGGTGTTCCAGCCTGGCCGCAGTCTAATGACTAGAATAAGTAAAAACAAAAGTAAAAGAAAACTATGTTGCAAGAATCAGGGTTTCAGAAATCCTCTCTATACTTCATTGAGTTTATGTTAATTGATATTCAAATAAAGGGAAGATAAAAGAAAATTAAACGGAGAACAAAGGAAAACGTGTTCTTATATAGAAATAAAAAGAAAACATTCGTGGGATGTGTGACGTATGAATGTAACTGTTTAAACCTAGAATCCTGAAAGAATCATAATAAACACGTTGTTTCAAACAAAATTGAATTAAGCAAGCTTCAGAATAAAAACAAAACAAAAAAGAATGTTTTCTGGTAAGTGATAATAATAATAATATAAAGCGTGTAAATGGAATCATCAGGAAACAACTTTTTTAAATATCCCATGACAAGTGTCATTTCCCGGACGATTTAAAATGGTTTACAACTTAACAAATTCCAGGGATCACAAGACCGCAGGATAAGAACTGTGTTAGCAGATGAATTATATGCATTGATTAGCTTAGATTTCTCTAGGGTTTTCTTGGGAAAGGGAGGTATTAAGTATCATGCATCAAACTGCTCTTGATGTATGTATAGCTTGCATGATTAAAAATGTATTCGACAATATCAGGTTACCGCAGCCATATTAGAATACTGTGACATGATGGTATATTACTATTATCATTCTTCGAAAAATAGAAAAAATGTAAAACTGGACGGACAAATAAATATATCATTTATGTGTCTCTTTAATTTTATTGAAATTGTATTTTAGTCGATAATATATATAATTATTATAATGTCGACTTATTTAGCAGGAAGGCCATCACTGAATTTGAAACGAAGATATAAAAACACGTACAAATTACAAGTAGAATTGTACGCCATTTCTATTGTAATTTTTTTCTTTCTCTCTTGCATTACACATATGTTACATTTGTTTCTATTTTTTTCCTGCTTTTCAATGATTATATTTTATTCTCTGCTTCAGTAACTTAGCTATGTTTAGAGTGCTGTAATTAAATGATTAGCTATATCTTAGTTGAAGCAAATACAATACAACTATAATTTTGAAAATAGTTTTTTCTGTTTATTTTTTTACCTAAACAAAAATTGTAATACAAAGACAACAAACATAATATTGATCGCACTATTTTGAATTCAAAATATTATGTATCATTAAGGGAAAATGGTGACTCATTTTGTATTTTTTATGTTGCAACTCATTAAACTCAACTTTATTGTTCATATTGTTTCATTTAAGGATAACCTTTAATTATTATCATAAAGTTTATTTTCATATATTTATGAATATCATGCGGTGTCACGAGGATTAGTGATCGGGATGTAACTGTTATAATCACAAATTCGTTGTTTCTATTCCCGGCTGTGTTGAGTTCTTGAGCATAAAACTTCGATTCACGTTAGAGTACTCCACTCAACTGGAGGTGAACAAGCCTGTGTCGGGCTAGCGTCCCGTCCTTGGGACCTGTTGTGATTTTGGATATATTTATGTCAAGGAAATGAAACGATACTTAAATCTTATTGTATTTTTATGTGTACTTCAGTTTAAGAAATGAGAATCGATTGTGCAAGTGCAACGTGAATTTCGCCGGCAATTCAAAAAAATCCACCTCGTCACAAGAAAATTTATGAATGGCATGAAAATTTCACATTTGTAAAGGAAAAAGCACCGGAGTTCATGGTGGTTATGGTGTTCATGTTGAGTGCATACTACCTTAAAATAAGTTTTAAAACTTCCCCTATCAAGAAGTATGTAGAATATGTTTGATTCTTTTACCGTTTGTTTTAAAAGTAAATTTAAAACCTGCTCTTTGTTTTTGAATAAACCTGTTTATAAGCACAGTTAAAGTTTATAAATCTTATTCAGGGATAGCAAAATCCTATGAAAGTACATTGTATAACTTTATCTACCTCTGTAGAGATTTGACTTTCAAGTAATTTTTCATTTAATTAATTAATTTTCTAAGAGCCTGAATTCAAACAGCTGTAAGTGATGTTTGTTCATTTCTAATAAATAAATATACACAAAAACAATCGCAGCGTAGGTGGTTATAAGTCATTTAAAAACGCACAAAAACATTTCGATTCATTTCCATATCTAAATATAAATTGCCGAAATATTTTCGTCGCTTTGAGACCGTGGCCTGATCACTGTCAGTGATCTCATCAATTTTGACAGTGATCAGCTCGCGATCTGAAAGCGATGAAAATATTATGGCAAATTAAATTTAAATGTTGAAGTGAATCTAACGATTTTGTATGTTTATAAATGGCTTATAAACACCTTCTACGATGCAATTGCTTTTGTTTCAGCGCACGATCTTAGATCAGGTCACTTGCTATGCAAGTACATCTGCGTGATAAATATATAATAATTCATTAATTACCTCTCCTTTCTCTCATCTTATATATATATATATATACATATATTCCTCCCTCCATCTGTGAAATCTTGTATCCATGCCGTAAGGCTTCATTTCCACACACGCCAGCTTAATTTAATTCGTCCTTAGTCGAAAGACATCTGTTGTTATGTATTGCTATTATTTTTATTGTATTTGTGTAACATTTTCCGTTTTTCTTTCAGTCCTTGTTTTTTCCGTCCATATATATATATGTGTGTATATGTATATGTGTATATATATATATATATATATATATATATATATATATATATATATATATATATATATATATATATATATATATATTGACACTGAATTATTGGAAGTCCACCTGAAGATTGTCGATCAAGACAAAAACGATTGTAGTGGCGGTTTTTTGACTATTTATTAAAATTTTATGTATTAATTAGTCTTTCCTTGTTTGTTTTGCAAAATAGTGGTTTTGTCTAGAATAATATTTT
>NC_043002.1:60145154-60175154 GCF_006345805.1 Octopus sinensis | reverse complement strand
TCCGCATTAAGAAGTGCAGAATCCCTAGAAATAGAAATTTAAAAGAATTAACAAAAAAATCAACAAGCTGAAATACTGTCAACAGCAACACACCAACCTGACTGCCATCACGTCGCTAGAGATTAAAAAACATAATCTCCAAAACAATATGATGTTTATCATCAATAGTCAGAGAAGAACTGAAGAGGCCTGGGCCATTGAGAAGATCAAACTTAATCCCAAAGTGTTCTTCTCATTTGCAAAAAACACAAAGTTACTGGCTCTACTGTTGGCCCTCTGATTAATGAAATTGGTACTCTTCAAGACAATGCCAAAACCATGGGTGAGATGTTGCAGAAACAATACTGCTCTGTTTTCAGTAATCCTGATATGGCTGATCTGGGCTGTATCACTGGTGTTACTCCCCAATACACATTATTGGACATAACCTTTGGTGCTCCTGATGTTTTAGCAGCAATAAAGGAAATGAAGCATAATTCAGCAGTAGGTCCCGATAGGTTCCCTGCTTGTGTCTTGAAGATGTGTCAACACCAACTTGCACCCCCTCTAGCCAATATGTGGGCGGAACTCACTGGATGCTGGATATATACCAGAAAACCTTCTATCCCAGTCTGTTGTCCCAGTTTTCAAATAAGGAAACAAATCCCTTGCCGTGAATTACCGTCCAATCTCACTCACCTCTCATATCATTAAGGTATTTGAGAGAGTGGTGAGATCGCGTATGACTCACTTCCTTGAGTCATAATATGCTGAACTCCAACCAGCATGGATTCCGTAATGGAAGTTATTGCCTGACGCAGCTACTGCATCACTTCGATGAAATTTTGAGTGCCTCGGGAGAGGGTTCCAAAACTGATGTTATCTACCTTGATTTCAGCAAGGTCTTTGACAGGGTTGATCATAAGATCCTTTTGAGAAAGCTGTCCAATATTAGTGTCACTGGAAAGCTGCTGCAATGGATCAAGTGCTTCCTGTCTAACAGAACCCAACATGTTGTAGTCGAAGGAGTCAAATCCAGCCTAGCCAAAGTCAGTAGTGGTGTCCCACAAGGCACTGTGTTGGGCCCACTTCTCTTCATAATCTACATTAATGGCATCACTGACATCATCAAATACAGTAACATCAGAATCTTCGCTGATGATTCCAAGCTCCAGAAGGTCATCGATGGCGTGGATGACCGGATAAACCTTCAGTCAGACCTACTGGCTGTTGTCCAATGGGCGGAAAAGAACAACATGTTGCTAAACGAAGACAAATTCGAATTTATCCACTTTGGAAGGGAGGACGCTCTGAAACTCCCATACTCCCTTCCTTCTGGTGAAACTCTCATGGCGTCTAACAACATCAGAGACTTGGGAGTAACTGTGGACAACAACATAAGCTGGGCTACACATATAAGCAGCAAAGTTGACATGGCCCGCAGAATGTGTTCTTGGATTCTCAGAACCTTCCAGTCGAGAGATTCCCACACCATTATCCTTCTCTTCTCTACTTTTGCCCGACCTCACCTTGAATACTGCTGTCCAATTGTGGTCTCCCTACATGAAACGGAATATTATGAAAGTTGAAGCTCCCCAAAGGTCAATCACGAAAAAGATAGAGAGCGTGTCAGACCTTGACTACTGGGGTCGACTGGAAAAGCTGAAACTGTATTCACTCCAACAACGCCGTGAACGCTACATTATCTGTATGATGTGGAAAATATTCCATCAGCACTGTCTAAATGATGTTGGTATCACCTTCAAAATACATCCAAGGCTTGGACCCCGTGCCATCCGTCCACAACAAAAATCTAAATCGCATCTCATAACAACAATACGGCACAATTATTTCACCTCAATTGGACCTGGTCTCTTCAATATTACACCAGGACACGTCAAAACAGAAACTGACCACACAAAATTCAAGCAGTCTTTGGACAAATTCCTTCAAACAGTCTCGGACAAACCACCCACACCCGGTTATGTCTCCGCAAACAATAACTCTCAGCTCGAATGTGCCTTTGTGCCCAAATCCTGAATTGAAAGACTTCGCCAGGTGGTGCTATTAAGTTAGACATGGCCTGGGCCAATACTGGCCAAAACCTTTCTAAGTTGTATATATATATATATGTATATATATATATGTTTAACGGTCATTTTCATATTATTTTCTTCGATGTTCCGATAACTGAAGAGATGGCGGCGTGGGATTCCGCCCCGACATCCGAAATGAATTAAGTTTTATCATTTCTACAGAATAATTGTCACATATTATATTTACAGATAAATTCCTCTGTTTACATAATATCGAGGTCTTTTAATCATTTTTTTGTTTTCTTACCATTTCTATCAATATATATATAGTATAAAAATATAAATACTATTAAAGTATTGATACAGTACAGCACTCAATATAAATTCAGTATATAATATTCTCATTGAATATTTTTATCTAAAGATTTATATATATATATATACTGTATATATATATATACTTTATTTTAAGCAGCAGAAAATTCAACAAAATCTGTTACTCTGAGTTTCTCGTTGCCGTTCATCAGACAGTTCATCAGACAGTTCATCAGCCCAGATATTATATATATATATATATATATATATATATTATATATATATATATATATATATATATGATATAGCATATATCCCAATGCAATACACAGTGGCGCATTGTTAAGATTAATCCAATGCATTTTAAAGTGACCTCAAAACAGCAAACAGTAAAGGCAGATGGGTGCCTACGTTTAGTAGGGAATTATGAATCCTGCCTTGTCGTATTATTTGGTGAGCTGTTTCATATACAAATTTTGGGTCATGTAGTTTCCTAGGAATCACGTTTTCTGTAGTGATTCAATTGTATCGCATTTTGAAAGAACAATTTCATAATCCTGAATTAACATCACAGTAGGATGTGTTTTGGGGAAACACTACCGAAAAGCTATCGCTTGGTTGGCCAATCATTAACTGCTTTCAGAACCAGCAAATTCATGTGACTAAACTCAATAAAACAAAAACTGACTGGGCGTATAGTTTAAAAGTGAAAACAAGGTGGTCTGTTTACATCTCAGACATAAGGCAATATTAGGGGCTGTTATACTCTCAATGCGTTGTTCGTAATTTCTGCACTACTTGTGTTCCATTACACCCGGACCTCCCCCATATTTTAGTTTCAACTCTGTCTCGACGTGAATAGAATGTGATTAATGTGAAAAAGAATCTAAAATACAACTTACGCTGAGTACAGTGAGATAAATTTTTATGTATCTGCTCAATTGCAATCATGTTTTGGACGATTGCTTATAATATTTTGCTAGTTTAGATAATCGATTTTTAAATGATTGCTGCGTTAAAGCAATAAACCTCCTCTGGCATGACCGAAATACTGAGAATACAAATGACGTTTTGTGATTCTGATACACGTGAAATGTTGATATTGAATGAAAGCATAATTTTCTAATCATCTATGTATGTATGTATGTATGTATGTATGTATGTATGTATGTATGTATGTATGTATTTATGTATGTATGTATGTATGTATGTATGTATCTACCTATCTATCTATCTATCTATCTATCTATCTATCTATCTATCTATCTATCTATCTATATATATATATATATATATATATATATATATATATATAACTATTAACAAGAGGAATGACCACTAAATTGGAATCCTATACGTTAGAAGTAGACGTCAAATCGCCTTACCACAAAGAGTGTGTTCTCATTTTGTAAGTATTAATAATGAAATCATGATACGTAGATAATCGTTTTATTTTGTAACTTTTCATTTGCCTTGCTTATTTTTTACATTTTGGCATTTACTGGGTTTTTTTCTTGAGAACACACTCTTTGTGGTAAGGCGATTTAACGTCTATTTCTAGCGTATAGTTTTCCCCTTTAGTGGTCATTCCTTTTATTAATTGTAATATAATTTTTAAATCTTAAAAATTTTAATATGCTAGACCACTGGTTTAAATTGATATTAATTGACTGATATCAATTTCTACTCTCAGTATTTTAAATTATACATACATACATATATATATATATATATATATATAGAGAGAGAGAGAGAGAGAGAGAGAGAGAAGTGAGAGAGAGAGACTTATAACTATGTACGTGTGTCTCTGTGTATCAACATTTCATTCTTGTGGTCTCCATTAGATTCACAGTTTCGACTTCTAAAATGAATAGGTAACAATGGTACACTCATAGTTATTGTATCAATCCTATATAATATTTCACAAGTAATAAATATGAATGCTTGGACGCTGTGTTTCTTTAAGAAGGTTCACACCCAGAGCGAGTACATATGCGACAACATAAAGTTTCTCTGAGGGTCACTGGAATGTAGTGAAACAGGCGCACTCTGCGTTCGACATCGCTTGTTATCGCAGTCATAACTGTAAATTTATAAATGTGATTATGTAACTCCGGTTGACATATCTTCCTCAATTGAGTTACACAACCATTTACATATATATATATATATATATATATATATATATATATATATATATATATATATATATATATATATATATATATATATATATATATATGTATATATATATATATATATACACATAAATATGAATATATATGTATGCGTAGCATACATTTACACGGCAACATAATTTCTTTTCCTCATCAGGCCCTGACCTATTTAATATTGCCTCGAAAGAGATCAAAGAGGAAAAGGATCCCATCAACTTTAAATGGGGTCTGGATAGATTCCTTCAAGGAATAACAGATAGGCCACCCATATGTGGATACAACTCACCCAACAAAAACTCACTACTTGAATGGATCATAAATAAAACTTGACTTAAACAGGATTTAGATAATCCTATCAGGTGATGCTATTAAGTTAGACATGGCCTGGACCAATCTTTGGCCGAAACATATCTAAGTTTATATGTATATACATATATATACAAATATATATATATATATATATATATATATATATATATATATATATATGTATATATATATATATAGTATATATATATATATATATATATATATATATATATATTATATATATATATATACGTATATATATATATACGTATATAAATATATGTATAAATATATTATATAATATATATATATATAGTATTATTATATCAACAATTGAGGGTAAAAAGTGTTCAGTATGTAAAAGGACCATTTAGGCGAATTCAAAATATTACATTATATAATTAGGGCTTAGTAAAATAAATTACTTTGCCGCATACTGAACTTAGTAGAAATAGCAGCCAAAAAAAAAATTTTCTTAGCATTTCTACTACTTAAGAAAAATTTCTCTCAGATAAAATATTTACTCCAGACAGCTCACGAAGGTTGGGGGTAATACAGAAAAATATCACAAGTACATAGATCGTTTGTGTACGTCAACGTTTCAAGATTAGCCAAATAAAATTAGCATTTCTTTCGTCAGCTCAAAATTTCTTAATTTGGATTTGGAAACACTAAAAAGAAGGAACTTTACCTATCAGCGAACTTGTCGCTTCAGATGAACCACTCCAACTAAACAGTGTCAACAAATTCAAAATGCGCAGGCGTAAAATTCTGCACTCCCCATTCCACCCACGTGGTCTATCTAGCAAACATTATATTTTAACCGCGAGAACCGAGGCAGTATGACCGAGAGAAATTTTGAGCTGACGAAAGAAATGCTGATTTTATTTGGCTAATCTTGAAACGTTGACGTACTCAAACGATCTATGTACTTGTGATATTTTTCTGTATTTACCCCCAAACCTTCGTGAGCTGTCTGGAGTAAACATTATCTGAGAGAAATTTTTCTTTAAGTAGTAGAAATGCTAAGAAAATGTTTTTTTTGGCTGCTATTTCTACTAAGTTCAGTATGTGGCAAAGTAATTTATTTTACTAAGCCCTAATTATATAATGTAATATTTTGAATTCGCCTTAAATGGTCCTTTTACATACTGAACACTTGGTGAAATTGATTAATTAATTAATTTTACCCTCAAATTGTTGATATTATAATTCATTTCTCTCGGTCATACTGCCTCGGTTCTCGCGGTTAAAATATAATGTTTGCTAGATAGACCACGTGGGTGGAATGGGGAGTGCAGAATTTTACGCCTGCGCATTTTGAATTTGTTGACACTGTTTAGTTGGAGTGGTTCATCTGAAGCGACAAGTTCGCTGATAGGTAAAGTTCCTTCTTTTTAGTGTTTCCAAATCCAAATTAAGAAATTTTGAGCTGACGAAAGAAATGCTGATTTTATTTGGCTAATCTTGAAACGTTGACGTACTCAAACGATCTATGTACTTGTGATATGTTTCTGTATTTACTCCCAAACCTTCGTGAGCTGTCTGGAGTAAACATTATCTGAGAGAAATTTTTCTTTAAGTAGTAGAAATGCTAACAAAATTTTTTTTTTTGGCTGCTATTTCTACTAAGTTCAGTATGTGACAAAGTAATTTATTTTACTAAGCCCTAATTATATAATATATATATATATATATATATATATATATATATATATATATATACATATATAAAGTTGGTCATTACAAGTACAGAATTGATACACTGTCTATAATTCTGTACTTGGAATGACCAATTTTACATACTGTTAAATCTTACTCAAAAGCTATTGGAATCTTACATATATATCATTCTTCCTAAAAAATGGATATACAACTTCAATATCCCTACATATCTCACATCTATTTTCTTTTCTCCACCTCACTCTCTATTTTGTATCCTATCTAAATAAACTATTACTTAACCATCCTCTCATACCGTCTCCAAATAAGGGATATAATTAATAAATACCCTGGAAACAGCTGTAAGACGTATCTATAAATGTTCTAATATCTACACAGCCTTGCATTTTTAATTCATTAGGCTAAAAAAAACTTATATACGCACGCTGACATTTGACCAACTTCGAACCCTGTATTCGCAAAATCACCGAACCTGTAACTTAACTATGGTCTGTCTATAGCACTTATTCAGCATTACCTGACACCTTTGGGTCTCAATGACACCATTACCTCTTATAATATGACCTCAATATACACACACACACACATATATATATATATATATATACACATATATATATACACACACACTTTTATATAGATATATATATATGCATACATATAATATATATATATATATACACTTATATATACATGAATATATGCACCTTTTTATGCATATATATACATTTATACGTATATATGAGCATGCTTATATTCATACGTAATATATGTATACAAATGAATACAACGAATAACATATATTTCTTACATATTTAGAAATTTTCACATTAAATAATTTATATTAACTAAAATCACGGGCTGTGTATATAACTTTTAAAGCTGAGCCGAGAACGACATTTAATTAAGATAATAAATCATAAATTAATAGTTAATATGCAGCAGAATCAAATAATCGAATTTCACTATGTCTAAGCAGTCTCAAAGAAGAAAATCTAAATTTAAACTTCATTAAAAATGAATAAAAAGATATGGCACCGTTGGTACGTGATGGCTTAATTAAGATATGATTATAATAAAATACGTAAATTTTATCTTACTATTTCAATATAGCTCAATCATTTTTGAAAAAACAGACTGTGAAACCATTAATCACATCGATATATTACATCCTGCCTCATATATATATATATATATCTGTGCGTGTGTGTATGTGTGTGTTTGTGTGTGTGTGTGAGTTTACGTATGTGTATGACATTGATTTTATGTACATATGCCATATAATCAATTGTGACCGACGAATAATCCGACGTTATGTTAGTTATTCATTAAAATATCGTCTTGAATTATGTACCTTTCTGCCTCACTCTATCTCTCTCTCCCACTCTACACGCATACACACAGTATAGATGTATATGTATATATATATATATATATATATACAGATAGTTTGTGTTCATGAATCAATGCGCATGAAAGTCCGCGTCCTTAACGGAATGGACTTGCTCTAACTTGGAAGAAAATATTGAAATCTTCGAGGCCATATCGCTTTCAGTTATTGTTGTTGGTAGCTGATCCTTCGACACTGACTTTCAACAGGCTTTTTCACATACATTCCCGGCATGACTAGTCTTCTCGCCTCCCAAGTATTTTACATCTGTGACTAAATATTCTAATTCCTGTTTGATCACAACAAAAGATAATTTGCAACATATTAGGTACGTTTCTCTTTTGTTATGTTATTTGTTTTTATAGTGGTGCCCTCGATCGTTCGCCTTCGTCTGTTTCGGTGTATTCTTTTAAAAATGGAAGCAGTCTGGGCTTTCTCAGCAAATCTTAATATAGATTACAGTGGTGCGATGAAGAGAAACCTCTAAATATTGGTTTCCCATTTTAGCAGAAACCAGCAATTTTTGAGGGATGTAAAGTTCATTACATCCTGCCTTCTATAGGTACAAGGAGTGAAATTTCAGAGGAGGGGGCCAGTCGATTAGATCGACCCCGGTACGTAACCGATACTTATTTACTTGACCCCAAAATGATTGAAAGGCAAAGACGATCTCGGCGGAAGTTGAACTCAGAACGTAGCGACGGGCGAAATACCGCTAAGCATTTCGCCTGGTGCGCTAACGATCTGCCAGCACGCCGCAGTACCCCACATTCCATTGGTGCTTATTTTATCGACCTCGAGGAGATGAAATGCAAAGTAGACCTCGGTGGAGTTGGAGCGCAGACATTTCGGACGAAGTGCCGTTAACCCTTTTATACGGAGTGCTAACAATTCTGCCACCTGTCTGCCTTCTAGAAATCTCTAAATATAAAATATAGTTTGAAACAAAATCTAGTAATTGATTGTGGTTCGAATGGGAAGGTCAGCTGATTTCTCGATTGAGATGTGAGTGTATAGTAGAGTCTATGATAGCTTAAATAAGAATTTTAGGTATATATTTCGATTCAGCTGTATTAATTTCAAAATCGTCGTTTATCGATGTTGAAGAATGTTTCTTTGAGCCCAAAGAAATAATTATGTGTAATATAAACACTACATAAAATGGCAAGTTATGAATGTTGTCACTGATAGATGGAGAGAAAAGTTATTTGTTTTAAGTCGTTTTTTTTTCTCCTGAATTAAAACTAGCCATCTTAATTCGCTAGTATTTTCGCTGAATTTAATCAAATTTATGAGTAAATTGCCTAATATCTTTGTTACAAGGTATTAGAATCTTTCTTCAAAGTTTCGTTTATAAGTGAAATTAAAAGAAGATATCTTGCAAGTTATTAGCTGTTTCAAGTGAAAACATCAATCATTTGATTGTTGCCGCTTAAGTATATAAAACAGCAAAGTGATATTTGTTTCTCGGAAATAATTTATCACTAGTTTTATAAACATTATTTGTAACATCGTTTTTATAGAGTCTATGAAGTAATTAGTATAAGTTAATTAAATACCATGATTTATTGTAATGATACTTTACAATTCTCATGCTCGGTGTTCTTCAGAAAATATACGAGTATTTGTAAGAATAATTATTGAGTTCTATGTTTCTGTCTTTCATTTTAATTGTAAAACTGTTTTTATTAAACGCACAAATTAAGAATTATTGTTTATCGTTTTCATAATATTCTTGTTAATATAAACATGATTAAAACCGATATAGAGGCATAGAGAGGAGAGTGTTGGACAAAAAGCTTTATACCAATGAATTATATCCTGATAAGATTTTATTTCAAATTTCTTTGTTTGAATTTCAAGATTGCCTTTTCTTTCGCCGGGGTTGATTAAACATCGAACTGCAATTTGTTTCCTCATACAGATATAGCAAATAAACATAAAGGAAAGAATTCAAGAATGAAATATTCACTGATTTAGCGAATAATTTGCAAAATATGCTATGAATAATATTAAATGTGCAAACAAATATATTTTACATATCCATATACGGATCGATGCTTTTAGATAAGCCCTTATTTTGTGAAAACTGTTGCTTCCGCTTTATTAGGGTTATGAACACAGTCTATGGCTGATTATATAAGAAACCGTGCTATAATAGTACTTTTTTCCACTAACGAATTCGGTCACTTTCAAACTTTATTTCCGACCGAAAAAGGTTATTAAATGTATCAACCTAACCAGTTTCCCTGTGGTGGGGGTACGTGTACATTTCATGAGTTTTACACATTTCAGAAGACAGACTCAGCAAAAAAAACATGAACAGCTGTCGATGCTTTTAGATAAGCCTTATTTTGTGAAAACTGTTGCTTCCGCTTTATTAGGGTTATGAACACAGTCTATGGCTGATTATATAGAAACCGTGCTATAATAGTACTTTTTTCCACTAACGAATTCGGTCACTTTCAAACTTTATTCCGCCGAAAGAAAAAGGTTATTAAATGTATCAACTAATCACGTTTCCCTGTGGTGGGGGTACGTGTACATTTCATGAGTTTTACACATTTCAGAAGACAGACTCAGCAAAAAAAACATGAACAGCTGATTCTCTTTGTTAACTCATTTAGCTCATTATTTGTAGCGCATTTCCCCTCCTCTCACCGCTTCTCTCTAAATACATACAACACATACTTGTACTTTCATTACTGACTCACAATTTGCTAACTATGGAAGCTCTAACAAGTTTCCTATTAAAACTTATTTCAATAGAATACAACAATGGTTCTTAAGCCAATTGTTACTCGCGTTTTTCTTTCTTCCATTTTAAAGCAAAGAGAAATAGTTTATTGCACTTTGAACATAATGCCAAATCGCATATGTTGAAAAGCTATTCATATAAAGTTGCCGAAAAGGATGAATATTTAAAAACGAACAGAAAATTATATAATCTGCTTTATTAATATATCAAGTATTTCCAGCTGTATTTTTAGTAGTGTTTACCGCACAGTTATATAATTTTCATGGCTCACCTATCTGCTCTCGCGACACGCCTTTCGGGGAATCATTCAATATATATTAAACAAAATTATGACTGCAGGAATAACTCCTTCGATAAAGTAACAGGGTTGTTCTGTGGCAAAATGCACGTGGCGCCTGCCAAAATACCTTGCAAATATTTACGTACATTCACTTGAATTCCGATTCAAACACCTACATAGAAATTTGTATTTTTCTTAATTGCGAAGTGAAAAATATAGGTATAATAGCGGTCAGCCCTTAAAATAAAGAACAATGACATCCTAGCCCAAATTTACGATAATGGGAATAGATTAGAAAATTCATTTAAGATTGCCGAAGTCGATAAGCAGGCAGAAAAGTTACTGTGTTAGCCAAAATTCTCAGTAGCGTTTCTTCCCGCATATTACGTTTTCAGTTTAAATTGCCTTTCATCCATTCAGGGAGAATAAAATTTAGTAATATCCAAATACGAGAATTGACAAGATTGACCTTATCCTCTCTCCTAAAATTGATTAGCCCCGTCCCCAAATTAGAAGAAAATAGTAGTATGGTCGACAAATTCTTAGAATCGTTCAGCTTAGGCATGCCTATCTTCCATTGGTGGTAATTTAAAACACGAAACAAGTTAAGTTCGAATGTTGTTGTACCTTCATACTAAGGCGGCTTGCTGGCAGAAACGTTAGAACCCCAGGCGAAATACTTTGCGTTATTTCGTCTGACATTACGTTGTGAGTTCAAATACCGCCGAGTCATCTTTACATTGCATCCTTTCGGGGTCAATAAATTAAGTACCGATTGTGAAATGGAGTCGATCTAATCGACTGGCCCGCTCCCTCAAAATTTCGGGCCTTGTGCCTTGAGTAGAAAAGGATACCTTCGCCCGAAATTCATGACGATATGCATCATTGTATAGTGAATTCCATTAAAGGAATAGCACAAAATTCAAGCTCGAATAAATATTACATGCTAAACAAGGCATTCATTTCGAACAACACCGCACTAAATTTTGTCGGAATATAACTGTATATATATATATATATATATATATATATAATATATTACTGTTTGTCAGACCAAAGGAAGACATATTTTTTAAGCTATTTATATAAAGGTTCAGAAATTACACAAACTTTCGAAGGAAAGGAAATTATATTAAATGATATATAATATTAATACTACTACTACTACTACTACTACTACTACTACTACTACTACTAATAATAATAATAATAATAATAATAATAAATAAAATAATAACAATAATAAGAATAATAATAATGATGTGTAAAAATTTTTCTTCGAGAAATTTCCTCAGTGCGATAACGTAAATATTCTAATCTATTTAATTTTATGTCGTTCCGTTGCATTTTTATTTGCTTGTAAAATTCGCTAACATCCAGCACTATATGAATAAACTACACAACGATTCTTTCATTTTTTTCTGACTAACCTTATTATTTTTACCAATATGCTATTCCATACACGCCCTAGAACATTTTAAGACACACACATACACCACACACACACACACATATATCTATACTCACATGTTAAACAGTTTATATTTGAAGCATGTATTATTAAAAGCAGTTTTTGCACATTTCATTGGCATTTCACATTCCTTTATCCGCCTCTAATGCCATGTTCAGAACAAACATATTTCCGAAGTTCATTGATGATTCTATTTATTCCTAAATTATTCTTATATCCGGCATTATAAGGGTGCGTTTCATGATATTCATTTAATTTTGTTTCTCTTCCTCTGCGGCGAATAATATAAAAGCCTTTCTCTTTAGCGATTTTATAAACGCCTGTCAATAGCGGATATAGAAATAATTTAGTAGCTCTAAAACTGTGCAATAGAGAAGCAAATATTACACAATATGTATAACCATCCAAACAACCAGTTACAAAAATGTCATACAAAATATGTAACATATGAAAGCAAATCTAAATGACTCGGAAAGCGGTCATTTTTTTTCTTTGTTTTCAAAAGGCTCTTAAACATGACATAATATGTATTTGTAGCCAATCATAAACACATATGAATAATGTATTAAATTGCATTAATAAAATTCTCATCAAAAACAATAAACCAGCCTGCAATATCTGAATATAAACAACGTGTGGCCAAAGAAATTTACAAATTCATAGGCAAATACATGTAAATTGTAAAAGTTATGAATTTATAACGGTTTCAGTGAACATATAATCACTCCATTTTGTTATTTTCGTTATATATATATATCTTATATATTATATATATATATATATATATATATATATATTATTTTATTATATATATATATATATATATATACCGGGAGAGAGAGAGGGGGGGAGAGATAGAGAGATAGATATACATATACATATATATGTATGTATTTATATATGTGTATATATATTATATTATATACTTACTATATATATATATTTATCTATATATATATATATATAATACATATTATTATGTATCTATGTATGTACGTATGTAGTATGTATGCATGCATACGGAGCGTTTAGTCTGCATCGTTCTAGTCTGCATGGAATTATACACCTAAGAATCTTACCCAGTTACTAAGGTTATGTTTGCCGCTTGATCTGCATGCGAAATTCTCTCATATAAATAACAATTTCTTTATAAATATAATGCATATATTAACTACTTTACTAATAATAGCAAAAATGTGAAAAAGAACGATGCTTGAGATTACTGTTGTCATAATCCCCTCCCGATTTGCAAAACAAGAAGCTGTGTTTCGACAGAAGCAATATTATAAACATTCTCGCAAACCAAATTGAGAAAGGAAAGTAGTTCCACCACCTCTCTCTCTCTTCCTCTCTTTCTCTCTCTTTCTCACTATATATATACGTATGTATATTTCTAGGTGCATATAAGTTTGTGTGGTATATATAATATATACTTATACATATATATATTATATATAGATATATATATATATAAGATATATATATATAGATATATATATATATATATATATATAATATATATATATATGTATATATGTGTATGTGTGTGGTGGTGCATAATATAAACTCCTTATTCGCACAATCACCGAACCTGGAGCTTAACTGGTCTGTCCATAGCACTACTCAGCATTACCTGACACCTTTGTGCAATCTTGACACCATTACCTATAGGGTATACATATAATGTACAATACATGCATATATATATATATATATGTATATATATATACGTATGTATATATGCATATATGTATATATATATATATATATATATATACATATAGGAAAATTGAATAAGTAGACGAACGCTCGCGATGTTAGTAAACCATTTATATCTGGAAGTTTCCTACATATGTTTCGACGGATGCACTCAAAAAATGTCAGAGATGATAAATCATGGTCAGCAATACACTAGTCTCAATAGGAAGGATATAAATAACAGATATGTTAACTGAAATAGAAAGTCCTATAAAATGTAACGTTTTTATATTCATATGCACACACTCGTACACACATATAGATACACACAGATTAATATACATATATATATATATAAACGCAAACACACACACACACATACACATATATATATACATAAATATATAGATATACATACATACAAACACACGTAGATATATAGTCAAATACATACATAGTCAGAAATAATTTCACACACATATGCATATATATCTATACATGCATTCGTACATATTCTCGCGGCAATGATGTAGAAACATATGCTAAAATATAAGTTTACGATCACATACTTATACATATAAGCAAACGATCATATATATACACAGGAGCGTACACATCCAAAAACATCGATAAACCTAAACACATAATTGTATACACATACACACACTTATTTAAGCACATATACGTTATTGTTCATTGAAAGGAAGAATAAAGCAAGTTAAAAAAGAGACATATAATACATATAATACATATGAAGAAGACGGTGGATGTCCTCGACCTGATTATACATTCTCGTGTTTGTTCGATCGATGCTGACCATCGGCTCAAGAAAATCGTTTGCAAGGCGAGAACGAGCTTCAGGCTTACCCCTGCCAAAACTTGGTGGAAGCGGGAATAAAAGGGCTTTGAACATTCTGGTTGGACCTGGGTCTGCACGCACAAAGCGAATTCCGTTGTTGCAGTTATGACACTGATCTTGCGTGGGGATCAAAATAATATCATGAACAACGGTAGTCCGTTCCTCAATATTATGTTATCCTACACGAAACCAAGAATATTGATTACTGAACTCCTTTTAGCAGAAAAGGTATACCTAACACAAATATAGCAGCCCCAGCGATACTCTAATTCTGTGAGTAGATATAAAATTCACTACATTCACGATGAAGCGGCATTAAAATGTTATATTGTCACAATAAAAACCAGGAAGGTGTTGAAATGTCCACGGACCTCGGAAATGTGCTGCTTTTACCTTTTTTTTAATACTAAACAATACATTAGTACATTACAACGCGATGAGAAAATAGTTGTTACAATGTGTAAAGATATGATATTTGTAGTAGTGCGAAGGAAAATCACATATATAAACACACTTTGATATACAAATATATGTTTACAAGTGTGTGTGTGTGTTGAGTAGATATGTGCACACACACGTATATGTATATATATATATATATATATATATATATATATATATATATATATATATGCTTAAATACGCACTACTATAATCACTAAGATACAAACACGAACACACATGCCCCACTACCAGCACAGACATACACTCGCAAACATAGAGTCCGAAAAAAATGAATGCACACTTCAGGAAAGGAAAAATCAGAATAAATATTTAATATGTACAAGTACCGCGATGGAGGCACATATCCTAGAGCAGCAGACGTTTGGTCGATGGATCGTGGGTTCGAATCTCAGACCGGGTGATGAGTGTGATTGTGAGCGACACACCTATGTTCCACGCGGCTCCGGCAGAAGGTAAATGGCGAAATTCTGCTGGCTCTTTCGCCACAACTTTCTCTCACTCTTTTCTCCAGCATCTAGCAGCTCAATTGTGACAGACTGGCGTCTCATCCAGTTGGGGGAACTTATACTCCAATAAAACCGGGAAACCATCCCTTATGCGTCAAGCATGGCTCGAGAAGGAACAAACAACAAAATAATGACCTCTATAAATATACAATAAATTGCCAAAACACCGAATTATAATATTTATACAGATTTTTCTTTTCCTGAAGTGTGTAGACATTTTTGGGGTGGACTCTGTATATTTCACTATTTAGAACAAACTAACTTATGTTTTTAAATGTCGCTGCCCCCATGTTACGGTCCCGGATTTTTTCGCCGAATGAATCGGCACCACTACATTTTTGTTTACATTTTCAGCCTCGTACTTATTCAGTCGTTCACTTCTTTCACAAAATCACTAAGTAACAGGGACGTAAATACACCACCGCCGGTTTTGAAGCGGTAGGGAGGCACAAACAGACACAAACACAAGCACACACACACACATCTTTAGCCTGGTAAATCTATGTGTTTATGTGCGTGTGTGCGTACGTATTTATGTATAGGACGGGCATCTTTGAGTTTTCGTCTACCAAATCCACTGACAGGGCTTTCTTCGACATGTGATACCTTGCAGTTGAGAAGCAAACCCTTTATAATACAGCTATCTCTACTCCTAGGATAACGACAACAATGATAAAAGCATATTTACCGATGCAATGGAACATAACTCTCAACGGTGTATGTACGCTTAATATTGTACATGGACGCTTATTTTATCAGTAGAGTACACCGAGATTTTATTTCAGCCCGGCAGCGTCTCGCAGTATCAGTGAATGTATTACTCAACGTTTCTTACATACTGGAAGTGGCAGCTTTCATTTAGGATAAGTGATTGCGATCATACGTATTTGTTATGTCGTCGCCAACAATGTTATGACGACGTTGTGTTCTGCACAAGGGTGTAGGAATAGTAGTACCCAAATAAATAGTTGGATATTTTTATCTATCGTAACTTTTTGCAGGATTAATACGTTCACGCGGAACGTAATCCCTACTACATCAAGCGTAATTACGATATTAAACTAACGCAGTAACCAATACGGACGATCAATGCTGTCAACTGCTCCCTGTCACCTGCCGACAGTTCACACAGAATCTTTACTTTATTGAAATGTGTCAGACCACATTTGGTCACGCGGGGGGTTGTCAGGATCCTTCCACAACAGTAGTAGGCAAGGTTCAAGGATGTTGGAAGTAATATTCCCTCTCCTGAAACACTGTTGTGACGATTTGTCCTCTCTCTGTGATATATACTGCATCCATAACAGAGCATGTCTATTAAGATTTCATATTTACTCTTTCACGAAACTCAAACCGCCATGCCTCTCCACACCGAGTATGTGTTAATAACGATACCTAAATAGTCATTTTAGTATAATATCGTTTCATTTACGAAAACATCGAATTTTTATACAAATTTATATTTGTGAGTGTATCTGTCCACGTGAACAAATGTATAGATAGATAGGTAGGTATGTATGCAGATAGATAGATAGATAGATAGATAGATAGATAGATAGGTATGTATGTATGTATGTAGGTAGGTAGGTAGGTAGGTAGGTAGGTAGGTAGGTAGGTAGGTGGGTAGATAGATAGATAGATAGATAGATAGATAGATAGATAGATAGATAGATAGATAGATAGATAGATAGATAGATAGATAGATCGGTAATGTGTATGTACAACATATGATAGTGAGCGTTTTGTTAAAAGGTTCTCGACGCTTTCAAAATAATACTTTTGCTATTTTTAATTCAATTGCTGTGAGGTGCCCCACTAAATCCAATAAGCGAATATATGTGTGCGTAAAATTTATGATAACGCGTGTGTACATGTATACGTATGTCTAACTACATATATATTAATGTCAGTATATATATATATATATATATATATATATATAAAAGTTAGTATGGATGTACATATGTTTATAAATACTATGCGTACATACATACATCAATACACACATATATATATATATATATATATATACATATATACATGCATACAAACACGGACAGATGAACAGCCACAAATGCACGCATTGTTTTTGAACGTTTATTTAAATATATATTCTCACTTATGTGAATCTAGCATTTCTCGCTTATTTTGCGCATTCATTTACATATATTTTACATACATACATCGTTATCGTCAGATATTTGACTAAACAGTTTCCAACTTAATTCCATCATGTTTCTGCTAATCCTTGTAAGATATATTTAGATTACATGTGTAGCATCCGCTATTTTGCAACAACTAGTCTTCCATCGATATTAACCGATTATATACATATGGAATAATAAGAACAACAACCAAAATAACGATAACAATAATAAAAGCAACAACTACAACAACATCAATAAAAACATCTCTTTCTAAGGGTAGAGAGTAAAAGCATAAATTTTGGTGGAATGATTGATAATTGTATACGTCGACTGCAGAGCCCAGCTGGTATTCATTGCATCGCTCTGAAGAGGATGGAACACTGATGACCACACCAGAATTTGAACGAAATGCCGATAATCCTTTTGTACGACGTGTTAAGGATTATGTAAGTCATTTTACTGCAGCCATGCTGGAGTTCAACTCGACCCCAGGACTTATTCTTTGTAAGCCCAGTACTTATTTTATCGGTCTCTTAAGCGAAACCGCTAAGTTACGGGGACGTAAACACACCAGCATTTGTTGTCAAACGGTGTTGGGGGGACAAACACACACACAAACATACATATATATACATATATACAATGGGCTTCTTTCAGTTTCCGTCTACCAAATCCAATCACAAGGCTTTGGTCGGCCCGAGGCTATAGTAGAAGACAATTATCCAAGGTGCAACACGGAACCATGTGATTGGTAAGCAAGCTACTTACCAGGCAGCCACTCCTGAACAGATTGCTTAAAGGTAAGTCAAGCTCAGGTGTGATTGCATCTTAGGACGTAAATGGACGGAATATATCTATACAAATAGTTCGATAGATTTGCATTTATGACCTTGTATTTATGACCTTTTAATAACAGCATTTTAATCTATAAGACGTTGTTCCATTACCATTATGATGATGTGCATTATAAGGCGACGAGCTGGAGGAATACTTTAAGCATCAGAAGAAAATAGCTTTATGTTATTACTTCCGATCACAGCTGATTTCAATTTCTGTCATGAATGTCTGTGTATTTTAGCCTTTCACTGTCACTAAAATATGTATCAGTCAGGTACTCCTTCCTAAAATGGCGCCCTTGTGCAAAAAGCTGAACCGATTTATTGGGCGGCCATATTTCATTCAAATATTCCATATATGTAAATCTTGGTAGACTCGTCAGTCACTCCTGGGATTTAACTTAAAAGTTGAAGAAGCAAAAATTAACGAATGTTATTTCTTTTAAATTCTGAAATATTATATATCTTGATCACACAAAATTAAACAGTCATTGCTCTCTGAATCGTTACACAATATAGTTCTGTGAGACTTTATCAAATTATGCAAATTACCTATGTGCATTCTACTATTTTCTGCATATACCTGTGCCCCTTGGCTACTACATTTAATGTCAAACAACTGTTGTGCTGATGACAGAACGCGTCTACAGATATTTTCTTATCTCCAGATAATAAATATGTCCCTTTCTTTTAGGGCATGCCAAATTTCAAATTCTTGTGATTATTTCCCCTTCACGAGTGAAGTTGCTCTCAGTTGTTTTTCGAAAATTATGATGCCTCCTCGAGAGGTGTATATAATTTAAATAAAACAAGAATTTATATTTTGGCGTTTAATACACCTGTATTTCTCTATTGTGTTCAAATACATGAGACTGACCACTCTGAGTTATTTCTCTTAGCTCGTCGTCCTTCAACCGCTAAATCTAAAACTATCCTGACGTCATAAAATTTAATCTACCAAACTTCTTTTTTCTGTTATTACTTTCTGGCGTATATCATTTTCATTAAGTTCTACTGATTGACTAAGTTTGCTGTAAATAAAACAAATGCATGAATTATAAATATCTATGTATAAGTCTTGGAAGAGAGAGAGAGAGAGAGAGAGAGAGAGAGAGAGAGTGAAGGAGAGAGGAATGGAGAGAGAGAAAGATAGAAAGAAATACAAAGATACATATATGTGCAAACATATATTAACAAATAATTCATATATGAACAATTATTTTCAAAAACAAAACCTTCTCGCATATGTTTTTGCGCTTCATTTTACTCTACCCTACATAATTCCAAGACCTCCCGCTCAAAGTAAATTAATTTACACATTTCGAAGCCTCTACATATGACATTGTTATGTAAATATCTTCCGGTGCTTCGGGAAGGTCTTTATGCCAACAATAATCACGCGCACTCGTTACATTTCCCTTCTTTACTGTTTATTTGTCAATTGATTAACCTTGACTATTTGATTACAGTCCTGAAGTACACCTGAAATAGAAAGGGCACTTCATTGAAGAGGCAATGTGCCTTGACGAAAAAAATGTTCACACACCTGACTCCTTCATGAACTGATCATTTAATCAACCAGACAAATTCGTCAAGTATTTACGCAGTTAACCATTTTTAAAAACCTTTTTTCGACATTAGTCTACAGCTAAGCTGCGGAACCATCGGAGGGGAACTTTTAACCGAATCATTCCAATTCTCTAAAAGTATTCAATTTGTCTAAGGTACTGAGATGTAATCATATCAACACCAGTTGTCAAGCGGTGGGGGAGAAGAAAGTAGGGCACAGAAACACAGCCCCATCCCCATATATATATATATATATATATATATATATATATATATATATATATATATATATATATATACATATACATATATATATATATATATATATATATATATTTATATGTATATATATATATATATACATATATATATATATATATATATATATATATATATTTATATGTATATCTATATATACATATATATATATATATATATATATATATAAATATATATATATATAATATATATATATATATATATATATATATATATATATATATATATTATATATTAAAACTATGTTTGCAGATCAAACAAATATAAGGCCGTCCACATAACATTTCATATCTCGAACATTTAATTACATGACGCTTTTTCTTTCACATAGAATATACATGCATAAAACCACAGAATATGAAACACGATTTATCAATACAAGTATATAAGAAAATGGTTTCTTCTTTTTTTGCTTGGACACTGGCTTTTCACAATAGGTTTTCCCTTATCTTGAAAAGTAATTTTTAATCAAAAAATTTGTAAACGATGAACTTTAATCTTACCTTATATATCATTTATTTATATGTTTCCTACATATATATATATATTTATATATTTTCCTATATAATATATATGTATTTTTAACATCGCCGATTCTGCCACGCAATGTATCTGAACCCGGAACCATGTGGTGTGGAAGCAAATCCTTGCCTGTTGATTAATAACAGAGGCGTGAACTGGAAACTGCGCGTGTGCTTATTACTGACATTATGATCCTCCCAATATACAAAGAGTGAACATATTTTCACACACGACTTCACACGAACGATCCTGCAAATGAAATTAAAATACGAAATATTTAAATATTATAATATAGAAGCTCTAGATCTCAACACATGAATCACACCTTAGTCTCACGTATGTGGATCAATGGAAACTGTTTAATAATAGAGGCTTACAAGACATAGTATGTGGCAAGATGAAGCAAGAGCTAGACAAAATAGCACGATATATCTAATTATATTCCTTTACATTGAAATTGAATTCACGCCTGACTCGATGTTGTCCTTCATCATGCAGGGATGACGAAAAGGTTTCAGGTACCTAATTATGTATTTCTACCCTTTACGTTGAAAGCAGTCGGAAATTGATTTTTCCCTTTCATCATTGTCAGGTGTATGAAATAAGTATTACTGAAGAACTGAGTTAATTCAATCGATTTTATTCTCGAGTGAAATCCACGTCTTTTGAACGTGTTATAAATATGAATAACAGTGTTGCCAACGCTTCTATGATTCAGATTAGATTCGTCTCATAATACTGACTCACCATTCATAATTGCTTAGAAACACGATGTCTTTCAGCAACGCCGTAGCGAATTCATTACATATACAAAATAAATAAATCTACAAGTGTCTTTTAACACTTACTAGATTCAGTCATTAGATTGCCGACATGCTGGAGCACCGCCTGTCAAAATTTGTATTTAGTCGATATAATCGGCGCTAATTCTTGTGATGTTTTAAAAGCCTGGTGCTTAGGCTATTGATCACTTTTCCAAAGACACCCACACCGGTGGTCACGCAGTGGTAGGAAAGCAGCACAGCCACAAAGTCACTCACTGGCGCGCGCACACACACACACACATATATATGTTGTGAAAATTTACGAACAAACAAAAGACGAAGAAGGGTGTGTAAACAACAAACAGATGTATTAGTTTAACGTTCTGGGAGTGCGAAAGCCTTTTACGTTTCGAGCCTACGCTCTTCAACAGAAAGGAACACAGAAATAAACAGGGAGTGAAAATAGAAATGGTTTGGTGGCTAGCGAAGGCCGGACAGAGGGTTACACAGAAGAGCTAGAATGAAGGAGAGATAATAAAGTATGTGTACCCCATTAGCGTTCAGATTTCTCTGTCAAATGCAATCATTATTTATTCACATTATTTTGAATTAATCATGCATTATCTCGTAGCTTTGTGATTTCGATAATGCGATTGTATTAAATACGAATGATATTATAGAGCAGGTGTGAGAGTCAGGATCTGGTCAGTTCGAACAAAACAAAGGTAGAGAATTTGGGCCTGATGAGGCCAGTTTTAATCCCTAATTGAATATATCTGTATATGACAAGAAAATTAGGTAATTAAGAAAATATATATAAGCGATGAAAGCACATTAACTGCACTGGGAATTTCAAGCGGCATTAAACTTTACTTATGTATATGGCTGTGTGGTAAGAGACTTGCTTCCAAACCACATGGTTCCGGGTTCAATCCCACTACGTGGCACCTTGAGCAAGTATCTTTTACTATAACCTTGTTTTACTATAGACTTGTGAATGGATTTGTTAGAACGACAGTGAAAGAAGCCCGTCTTGTACAATATATGTATATATATATATATATATATATATAGTCTTTCGGTATGGAAAGGACCATATTCGGTACAAATTATATAATTACAATAAAGGGTTATTTGCAACAAGTTGCATAAACCACATACCGAAAATATTAGAAATAGCAGTCAAATAGGCTACTATTACTATTACTACAAAAATAAGTCTCCACAAACAATAGTGTTTGTAGCCCGTATATGGTAAAAAGAAGGAAGACAACGAAATCACACAGTCTACCTGGATTAATTATGGACGATCGTTTCTGGATTAGAATCGTAAGTTCAGTTCCTTATCAACATAATATTTCCCATGAATCTAGAAATGCTATGAAAAAAAACCTCACCTATTATATATCCGATCAGGCGACATCGAACGATCTAACAGTCCGCTAGCATATCCAGATTTATATAGACAAGCGAATTCGTATCTCCCTCCAAAATCTCAGGTGAAATTTATTGATTTTATTAAATTAATTATATTTCACCCTTTATATGTATATATATATATATATATATACACACACATAAATGTATGTATTTGGGTGTCTGTGTTTGTCTCCTCACCATCGCTTGTCAACCGATGTTGGTGTGTTTATGTCCCCATAACTTATCGTGTCGGCAAAAGAGAACGATAGAGTAAGTACTAGGCTTACAAAGAATAAATCCTGGGTTCGATTTGTTCGACTAAATTAAACAGTGAATAGTGAATACCCAAACTCTTTTTTATTATCTATGTAGCCATTTCATTTCTTAAATATAAGTATTAAAACGACTGCATGAATAATAAAAGAAATTCGATATTCTTTCTTTTGTTTTCCATCAAACAATTCGTTATTATCATCATTATTATTATTATTATTATTATTATTATTATTATTATTATTATTATTATTATTATTATTATCATTATTATTATTATTGGGAGAGCAGTGAATGACACTGGGGTAAAATATACGAAGCCCATTAAATACCCATCACGACTACCTGCCTGGTAAAGGTACACCCGGCACAAGCATCACCACCCTATGTGCATGACACGGTGTGCTCATATCATGATAACCCGCACGTGACTTTGCAGGTGGGTCTCAGTTAGAATTTTCTTCAGGTCGAGTAGATCAAAACGTACCTGAATACGGGTTGTTTAAGGAAGTTGAACGAAAGACCCATGTTTTCAGAGATGAATTATCCAAACCTCAAACAATTCCTTTCAACACATGGTTATGATGCTTCTCCACTACTTCTTTAGCCATAACATATCTTTATTATTTTCACATTACCTTTTGCGCATACGTGCTTACAGTTGGTACTATTATGGTCATGTGATTGAAGTTTGAACTTGATCGTGCCATTTTTGTTTCTGGCTTTAAAATGTAAGCATGGCCGCTCCACTAGCAATGTCCACTGAAGAAGAACAAAGAGCAGCGATCCGAGAGATAGTAATGTTGCACCGGTGCATCATCACCATCTTTCAAGCTTACTGAATCTTCTTATCAGTGGTGGTGGTTGGCGGGCGTCCTGCTATCTCTTTGTGCGTCACGCTTGTCCGGCCACTTTAAAACTTCTCGATCCACTTATACACACCTCTACGCGGCAGTGCACTGACTCCATGTTGTGTTAAAAGTCTCCGATGAATTTCAGCCCCTAATACACCTTCCGACTAAAGAAATTGGATCACTGCTCTTTGTTCTTCTTTGGTGTCCATTGCTAGTGGAGCGGCCATGTTTACACTGTAAAGTCAGAGAGAAAAAAAAATGGCGCGATCACATGACCACACTAGCAGCAACTATAAGCACGCATGCGCAGAAGGCGGTGCGACAAAAACAAAGATATGTTATGGTGAGAGTGCGGATAATGTTTGACTTCCCTCGGTATATATATATATATATATATATATATATATATATATATATATACTTTATTTTAAGCAGCAGAAAATTCAACAAAATCTGTTACTCTGAGTTTCTTGTTGCCGTTCATCAGACAGTTTTTGCTAGAATGGAACCGATATATCAATTCAATCTAGACTCTTATAAACGCTACACCTTTAAAAACAAATGGACTTGTTTGGTTGGCCCTTTAGAAAAAAACGGTCAATCTTCGAGCGATAAACAAAAAGGTCAAAAATATATGTATATATATATATAAAACTTATAAAAATTATAAAATCCGAGGAAAAAACCTTACATTGAATAAAATACATATTGACGTTAATGAAGAAGGTATAAATTAATGCATAGAAATTAAACCTGTTATAAATATTACACTGCAATACATATTTATATTAAATGTAGATATATATATCAGCATACACAGAAGTATGCGTGCAAACGCCATACATATACAGACGTATAAATCTAAATCTAAATATATACATAAATGCATGCGTACATATATTCACGCAAACCATCTCGCACGCAAGTTAAAAACAACTATGTAGCGATTCTCATATACTGAGTAAGGGGGGGTACGAAAGAAAGGAAGAGAGAGAAAAAGGAACGAAGGAGGGGTGGGGAAAAAACCGAAATAAGAAAAAATTATGTATGCAAGCTGTGTAACGGCATTATTGACATATTTGGGGACAAGTATACAAATACACAAGTTCGAATGGATACATATACATACAGTCGTGTATATGTGTGCTTAAGCACAAACATACGCTCAATTACACATACACAGATACGCATGCTTACAAATACATATCCATGGCTATACACATACTTATATCAAAATTCTAATTTTTGACAACATTGCTTTTTTTAAAAAAAACATTGCTTTTTTAAACAAAATGGGTGCACTAATAAAAATATATACGAAAGACATATAAAATAAAATATAACACCCTATTTTTGATCATTTATAAATAATCAAGGTAATCCTATACAATACAATAACATGAAATAAACAAAGGTTTATATAGGGATGAAGGCCTTATAGCCATGCATAATCTAAACGGCCATGAATCAGATAGACTTAGGAAGGACCTTATAGCTTTCTTTCAAAGGATGGTCTTACGGGTTACGATAGATGCTAACCTGAATAGTGTAGATTTTTTTAGACGTTAATTTTAATGTAAGGTCGGATAGATTTAAACCTTTCCGTAAGCCCAGTGAAAAGCTATCGTATATTAGCAAAGATTCGAACCATCCACCAGTTATTCTTAGGAACTTAGTCAGCAATGTAGGTTGAAGAATATCTTCAATTTCTTCGGACGAGGCAGCATTCCATAATGCTGCACCTTATTACGATAGCGCATTAAAGAATAGTGGATTCTCTGAGAAGATCCAGTACAACCAGCTTAATGCTGATAATAATGCTGCACGAAGAACTAGGACCAGGAAAGTTTTGTGGTTCAACCCGGCTTTCAATTTGGCCGTAAAGACTAATATAGGTAAGGAATTTTTGAGATTAGTCTCTAAGCATTTTAAGCAGGGTCATAAATTCTATCGGATATTTAATAGAAGAACCCTGAAGGTTAGCTATTCTTGTTGCAGATATTTCGCCTCTTACATTAGCCAACATAATAGGAAGCTAATTGAGATTAGACATGGTGCCGAGCCCATTAAGAAATGCAATTTCAAAAACGAAAGCTCCTGTCCGTTAGAAGGGAAATGTCTAGTGAAAGGAGTAGTTTATAGAGCCAAGGTGCAAGTGGAAGGCTCATCGGAATACAAGACATACACAGGGGCTTCAGAAAATTCATTTAAAACAAGATTTTATTCTCATAAAAATTCATTTAAATACCCAGAGAATAGGAAGAGGACCAGCCTAGCAAAATATGTCTGGGAACTAAAAGAAAAGGAAACCCCACCTTTCAACGTGACATGGAGCATTCTGGACAGGGCGGCACCATACAGGCATGGAGCATACAAAAATAATTTCAAGTGCAAACTTTGCCTATCAGAGAAAATGTACATCTTATTCAAAGACAATAATTCTTTGAATCAAAGAAGTGAGCTAATGAACTTATGTAGGCACGCGGCTAAATTTAAAATGTCGAATATAAATATACCATATGGATAGAGTATATATTTTGTATTTTTGATTTTTGAAATTTTGATTTTGACTCTTGAACTGTGAGCGCTACGATGGATTTTGTTTTTGTTTCAAACTATGCGGATTTTAATCCGTATAGCAAAGTCTTATGTTTCTACATATACATTAGGAAAAACCTTCGACTTTGTTTATTTCATGTTATTGTATTGTATAGGATTACCTTGATTATTTATAAATGATCAAAAATAGGGTGTTATATTTTATTTTATATGTCTTTCGTATATATTTTTATTAGTGCACCCATTTTTTTAAAAAAAGCAATGTTTTTTTAAAAAAAGCAATGTTGTCAAAAATTAGAATTTTGATATAAGTATGTGTATAGCCATGGATATGTATTTGTAAGCATGCGTATCTGTGTATGTGTAATTGAGCGTATGTTTGTGCTTAAGCACACATATACACGACTGTATGTATATGTATCCATTCGAACTTGTGTATTTGTATATTTGTCCCCAAATATGTCAATAATGCCGTTACACAGCTTCTATACATAATTTTTTCTTATTTCGGTTTTTTCCCCACCCCTCCTTCGTTCCTTTTTCTCTCTCTTCCTTTCTTTCGTACCCCCCCTTACTCAGTATATGAGAATCGCTACATAGTTGTTTTTAACTTGCGTGCGAGATGGTTTGCGTGAATATATGTACGCATGCATTTATGTATATATTTAGATTTAGATTTATACGTCTGTATATGTATGGCGTTTGCACGCATACTTCTGTGTATGCTGATATATATATCTACATTTTAATATAAATATGTATTGCAGTGTAATATTTATAACAGGTTTAATTTCTATGCATTAATTTATACCTTCTTCATTAACGTCAATATGTATTTTATTCAATGTAAGGTTTTTTTCCTCGGATTTTATAATTTTTATAAGTTTTATATATATATATACATATATTTTTGACCTTTTTGTTTATCGCTCGAAGATTGACCGTTTTTTCTAAAGGGCCAATCAAACAAGTCCATTTGTTTTTAAAGGTGTAGCGTTTGTAAGAGTCTAGATTGAATTGATATATCGGTTCCATCCTAGCAAAAACTGTCTGATGAACGGCAACAAGAAACTCAGAGTAACAGATTTTGTTGAATTTTCTGCTGCTTAAAATAAAGCATATTACTCTACCACTGGTATTTGAGTACTCTTTTTTCCACCTTGTTTCACATTTATGTGTTTACTCCGGTATATATATATATATATATATATATATATATATATATATATATATATATATATATATATATATATATATATGTATATATATACAACACAGGATGTATTCCTGTCTGTGTGTTTGTCATACATTAAAACTCGAGATCAACCCAATCGATTTTAATGAAACTTTACTCATGCATTACACACGTTCCCTGGAGTGCCATGGGCCAAACAGATTTTCAACGTTTTGCCTAATGCAGTCTCAGCGGCTGATAAACCGCATTCTTTAAGCTTTTTCTCAGCGTTAAGGCCCGTAACTTCCAGCGATAAAATATTGACACTACACATGCGTGTATAAGCAGCGTATAATATTTCCTGAAAACCGTTTTGTCCAATTTGGCAGAGGTAACGAGAAGAACATTAAGATTTTTGTCGCCGCCCTGATGATGATTCGTGTTACCATCCCAAGCACCAACGGGCCATGTGCCGGAGTGAGCGACAGGGTAAATGCACAAAAAATCCGTTCATCCATTTTCCAGAAGTGCATTGTTGATGTTTCACGTTTCCCATCCTGCGCAACGCAACATGTCGTGGCACAATGTCTGCTTTCTATGTCATCCATGTTACACTTGTAATGAATATTTTCTGTAACTGTCGGCATTGACGGAATACTTTGATATGTATTTGAGCCAATAGTTGAGAGATAGAGAGAGAGACAGAGGAGGTGAGAAATAAAACGAGAAATTGAAAGAGATGATGTCAATGTATTCTCTACAGTATTTACATTATTTACATTCGCAGATACTGGACCTCATCTTGTTTGTTGTTAACACAACATTTCGGCTGATATACCCTCCAGCCTTCATCAGGTGTCTTGGAGACATTTCGAACATGGTTTCTCATTCCTGAGGTAGTTTTCCGATGTTGTTATTGTTATTGTTATTATTATTATTATTATTGTTATTATTATTATTATTATTATTATTATTATTATTATTATTATTATTATTATTATTGAGTGACAGAGCAGTGCATGCCATCAAAATGACACTGGGGTAAAATATACGAAGCCCAATATACCCATCATGACTACCCGTCTGATAAAGGTATACCAGGCACATGCATCACAACCATATGTGCGCGACATGGTGATCTCATATCAAGATAAACAGCACATGACCTTGCAGGTGGAGCCCAGTAGAATTTTCTGCAGATCGAGTAACCCATCCCACTCAAAAGGTCCCTGAATAAGAGTTGTTTAAGGACGTTGAACGAAACACCCATGTTTCCAGAGGTGAATCACTCAAACCCCAAAGAATCCTTCTCAACACATGGCTATGATGCTCCCCCACTACTTCTGCTTGTGATCAGAGATGCACATATCGTCAGCCACTAAGGGACATGCTCAACTGGTTAAGGTCAAACAACTGACAAGCAAATCTGTGGTATTGAGCAGAATATTTGCTGTAGCCCATCTTTTATACCAAGACAAAACAATGTACATGATAACACTTCCAATCAGTTAAGATCAGAAGCCATGAGAGCCTCTGCCTGGTACTGCATCAGGGCTATTATTATTATCATTATTATTATTATTATTATCATTATCATTATCATTATTATTATTATTATTATTATTATTATTATTATTATTATTATCATTATTATTATTATTATTATTATCATTATTAT
>NC_043002.1:60092654-60140154 GCF_006345805.1 Octopus sinensis | reverse complement strand
TGTATATGTATCATTATATATATAATATTATATATATATATATATGTATGTATGTATGTATGTATGTATGTATGTATGCATGTATAGTATCTTTTCGCTTTGATAGGCAGATTTTTAAAATAATTTCCATGTAACTAAACACATTTAAACTTCGTTTACTGGTACAATGTGTTTATTAAACATCTCTTGGCTTTCTTGAGAAAATTCTGTAATCTGTAGATTTTGTAGATTCTTCAATTTCGGCAATTGAAACCAACTAATGACCTCTATTGCGATGAAAACATTCTCTGCCGTAAACATTTTCTGGCGGTGTTATATGAAGATGTCCCTCGTTTAAGAAACAGATTGGGTTTATTTACATTTCTGAAGAAAAAAAGATACACTTCCACCCACCCCTAACCCTAACCCTAACTCTAACCCTAACCCTAAAACAGATTGAAATGCAATAGATCGATACTAGGGCCATAATTATGGGTGACATTTTGATATGACACCGCCAGAAAATGTTGTTTACACTCTACTGCAGAAATCGTTTTCACCTCAATAGACGTCATTGATTGGTTCAAATTGCCGAAATTGAAGAAAATATCTTACAAGTATCTTACAAACTACATAATTTTCTCAAGAAAGCCAAGAGAAAAAGATGTTTTATAAACACATTCTACCAGTATACGACGTTTAAAATTTGTTAGTTACATGTAAATCATTTAAAAATCTGCCGGTCATCAAAAGAGAAAAGATACTATATATTATATATATATATATATATATATATATATATAATATATACATACATATACAGGGTTGGCCAAATTCACCCGACAATAAATCAAAGCCATTCAGTTCCAAGATAAGCACAAAAAATATCTATGAGATTTCGCTAAAAATAGACAGATGTTAAAAAAAAGCGAAAATTGTGAGGTTAACTCACAGCATTCCATTATTAAACATTCAAAATTAGAATGAATAATATAAAATGGTACATTAAATATTTATGGAATTTTATTTCAATTCATAATATTGGGTGACGTTTGGCCAATCCTGAATATAAATATATATATATATATATATATATATATATATATATATATATATATTATATATATATATAATATATATATATATATATATATATATATTATATATCTATATATATGTATGTATGTATATATATATATAAATAGGTGATGATTATCCTATGTTTATCGTCAGCATGAAAAATTCGTTGAACCGAAACCAGGGTAGCAAATTCACGTCAGAAACACGGTTGAAGCGACCTGTCCAAGGGTAGAAACTCCGGGTTCATGTGCAGAAATTGGTGTGTTGTATATGAATAAATGAAAGAATGGAGTTGAACGAAGATGTTAACAAAATTCCTTTACTCTCGACATATGTTTCGAAGACAACATGGTTTCATTCCAAAGGAATGAAGGGTGCATTATGCAATCTTCTCATCAGGAAAGAAAGGGAGCCTCTCTCGACAACAAGACAAACAAAAATGTCGATGACTGCCTACATGGTAAACAAAACGATGATGAGTGTTTTTAAAAACCGTTAGAAGAATTGACGTCAAAGATAGATAGTAGGAAGAGAAGGGTTAAAGGAATAATAGGCAGGGAACAAGTGGAGAGGGAAGGGTACGTTGATTGAAAGAATGTTCAGAGGCTTAGGAAAGAATTTCGCTATTGAAATGGAGTGCACGTTAAGCTAATTGGTCAAACCACAGTGACTATCGTTAGTAAGGGTACCGATGTCTGAACTGGAAGGGCATTTGGCGCTAATAATAATAGTAACAACAATCATAGCAATAAAAACTTCGTTTCGATCTCAGAGGACAACCCCAACAGAATTAAATTTTTGTCTAGTAATTCTAAGATTAAGAATTCTATTTACCAGTGTAGAATTTCTTCCGGTACCGATGTCTTGTTCTATATAGGAGCGTCCACTTCCCTGTTATCCAAGAGAATTTCAAACCATTATTCAACATTCAAGGATGGTAAAAAACGACATAGAAATAAATTAGTTTGGCGTCTTAAAGACAACAATATAAATTTCAAGGTAGATTGGTTCATACTGTCTTTATCCTTTCCTTTTGATAAACACACTCATAGAAAAATCATACAAATGTAAACACTGGCAGAAACATACTTTCTTCTACTCATATAAATGATAACGATAGTCACTGTGGTTTGAACATTTAGCTTAACGTGCACTCCACTTCAATAGCGAAATTCTTTCCTAAGCCTTCGAACATTCTTTCAATCAACGTACCCTTCCCTCTCCACTTGTTCCCTACCTATTATTCCTTTAACCCTTCTCTTCCTACTATCTATCTTTGATGTCAATTCTTCTAACGGTTTTTAAAAACACTCATTATCGTTTTGTTTACCATGTAGGCGGTCATCGAAATTTTTGTTTGTCTTGTTGTCGAGATAGGCTCCCTTTCTTTCCTGATGAGAAGATTGCATAATGCACCCTTCTTTCCTTTGGAATGAAACTAAGTTGTCTTCGAAACATATGTCGAGAGTAAAGAATTTTGTTAACATCTTCGTTCAACTCCATTCTTTCATTATTATATATATATATATATATTACATATATATATAATTAAGATATATATATATATAGTATATATATATATATATTACGTAGTTGATGAATGTCCTAGTATGGATATTCGGTTAACCGATACCAGGGTGGTAGCAAATTTACGTCAGAAATCACGGTTTGAAGCTACATGCTAAGGGCGAAATCCACGTGCTTTCGTGTGGAAATTTTTGTGTTTTTTTTACTATAAATAAATGAAAGAATGGAGTCGAACGACGATTTAACAAAATTCCTTTATTCTCAACATATGTTTCGAAGACTGCATATTCTCAATTCCGAAGGAATAAAGGGTGCATTATGCCGCCTTCTCATCAGGAAAAACAAGGAATTTATGTCAGCATCATGACGAACAAACACTTTTAGATGACTGCCCACACGGAGTCCATAGTCCATTATCACTATGGACTCCGTGTGGGCAGTCATCCAAAAGTTTTTGTTCGTCATGATGCTGACATAAGTTCCTTGATTTTCCTTATGAGAAGGCGGCATAATGCACCCTTTATTCCTTCGGAATTGAGAATATGCAGTCTTCGAAACTTATGTCGAGAATAAAGGAATTTTGTTAAATCGTCGTTCGACTCCATTCTTTCATTTATTTATATATACATATATATATATATATATCTATATATATATAGATATATATATATATATATATATATATATCTAGATATATATACGAATATATATATATATATATTAATCTATATATATCATATATGCCTGTGCATCTCTTATATCTCTCTTCAATTTATATATATATATATATATATTATATATATATATATATATATTTATATATTTTTTTCTATATATTGCAGCGCAGACTTGAACGTGATTGGTTGGGGATTTCCATCATGGTAACGCGTGCTGAGGAAGGTAAAGCTATAATGTCAGTCCAGAAATCGGCACACGTGAGTCCAAGTACTTGAACATATGCTGAGAGATCGTCTTAGCCCGTTTGCCCGCTGGCGGTTGATTTCTGTAGTTATCATCAGTTCTTTTTTCGGTGATTTAAATAAGAGTTTTGACTATTGTTTCCAGCTGGTAGACATACTTAGTATGTCCTTGATTAATTTCAGTCCTTCAACTATTTAGTGCTTTTCTTGACCTGAATTGATGTAAGTATGTATATTATTGATTCCGCTATTATCTTTTTTATTTGTTCACTAGATAATAACAGAGTCAATAATATCTTCGCCGTGAGCGGTACATCATTTGTACGATGTGGAGAATATAACCGCCAACTTTGCCCAAACGACCTTAACATTAGCTCAAGTTCATCCAAGACTGGGACCACGGCCATACGTCCCCTGCCCAATTCAGATCACAACATATATGTAAACTGCAACAAATTTCTTTTCCTCAACAGGCCTGCCCTATTTAACATTGTCCCAGGGAGATCAAGAGGAAAAGATCCATCAACTTTAAACGGAGTCTGGATGATTTCCTTCAAAGAATACCAGATAAGCCACCCCATAATTGGATTCAACTCACCCAACAAGAACTCACTACTTGAACAAAACTTGACTTAAACAGATTCGAATAATCCTATCAGTGGTGCTATTAAGTTAGACATGGCCTGGACCAATCTTTGGTCGAAACATATCTAAGTTATTTCTAAGTTATCTAAGTTATCTAAGTTATATATATATATATATATATATGATATATATATATAATTATATATATATAGATATATATACATATTTATAAATTGATATGAAATAAAATAAGATCGTTATTTAAATACCGATCATATAAAGTGGCCACCATGGGATAACACCTTATAAGTAATACTTATCATTAAAAGACAAGAAGTATATCCCACTGAAGAGTCAGAATATATTTTTTTGCAAAGCCAGATACCTAGATCTGGTATTATCCAATAATCTTTTGCTAGCTTATTTTTTTTGCCTTTCCCTCCTGGTGGCAGTATGAATTACTTATGTGGTTTTAGAGAAAGTTTTAGTGTTATCTTTTAGATACCCTTAATTTATATATATGTAAAATATATATAATATATAATATATATATAATATATATTATATTATATATATATTATATATATATATATATAATATATATATATATATATTTTACAGAAACAATAGAGGATGACAGTATATAAGCAACAACAGGGATTAGTTTTAACGCTCTGGAAGATGAAAAATATTTTATCATTTCGAAACTACACTCTTCAAAGGAAAGGAAAACAATGAAATAAACAGAGAGAATAAAAAATATCTTTAGGGGCTAGCGGTCAATCATGGCGGCTGGCTAGACAGAGGTGGTTAGACACGAGAGCTAGGAAGAAGGGGGAATAATAATGAATTGGTGAACCCCAAAAGAAGTGGCGCGTTTGTGTGTATGTGAGAGTGTGTAAGTATGTGCGTGTGGATAGGTGTTGATGACCTTGACGCGATGATAGTCGTCAGCCATTTTGAATCTGAAATGGCTGACAACTAGCATCTCGCTTGAGACTCAAGAGTATCAACGAATTGGAATCAAAATCTTTTGATCCATATATGTAACTTGCTATAAATTTCTCGAGTGCCCTTCGTTCGTTTGTCCACACAGTCGTATATAAAGATAAGGAGAGCATGCGGAGAGAGAGAGAGAGAGAGAGAGAGAGAGAGAGAGAGAGAGAGAGAGAGAGGATAGCGTGTGTGTGTATATGTGTGTGTGACGAAGACATAAATAGTTACTCAAAGAGTAAAAGAGTTATCTAAAGAAGCAGAAATGCAAATATAAAACGGAAAGCATACTTTGTTCATAAATTGGACGTTGGCTTTAGATTGTATGAATATTTAACAATAGGCTAAAGACCGCACGTTGCTACAGGCAAATATATAATAATGTCCTTGTCGAGGAACGGAAAACAGCAACTAATGCCAAATAGAGAATTTTCAAAAATATAATAAAATATGTAATACTCAACGACTTCTTGAAAATTTTGGTCAATTACACTTAAAATTTTTGAGTGCTTCGGGAAGACGTTTGTTTCATTGCCAACGCTAACTGTTATAAAGAAAATGCGATGAAGGGTTGTTGATATACCGAGCTTTAAGACATACGTCCTGTTAGATGTGGTACTTGTGGTTTAGGATGAGATATTGACGTTGATGGTTGTAATAGTGGATTTTATTTTTTTGTAACGAACAAGAGAATTTACTTGTATTTCTCGTTGTTCAAAGTTGCTACTGTTTATGTTGCTGCCGGTGGTGGTAGTATTGGTGATGGTGATATACTTTGTAGTGGTAAGGCTAGTGGGAGTGGTGGGTAACTGTTGCAGCCTAGGATCAGCTGAATTGTCAAAAAAACTAAAGATTTGTAGCATAAGTACACAATACAATTAAACTCAAATATATACATTTCTATCTATCTATCTATCTATCTATCTATCTATCTATCTATCTATCTATCTATCTATCTATCTATCTATCTATCTAACTAAGTATCTATATGTCTCCCTGTCTGTTTATCTATCTATCTATCTATCTATCTATCTATCTATCTATCTATCTATCTATCTATCTATCTATCTATCTGTCTATCTATCTATCTATCTATCTATCTATCTATCTATCTATCTATCTATCTATCTATCTATCTATCTATCTATCTCTACTCATATATATATATTTTTGTATATTATATTAATTAATTTTATTTCTATGTTTTGGTTTATGTTTTTCACTGTTTGATTTACCTCTAATTTATATATATATATATATATGTATTGTGTGTATATGAAATTTTCATTATAGTGGTCATAAGTATACACATTCAGGCACAAATACCACATATAATATAATATGTTATATGTGGTATATATACCTGTGTGTGTATACCTACACATGTCCACTAAAATAAAAGTTTTATACACACACACACATAAACACTCACATACCTAGATATATATGCACACACATATATGCGTGTACGTACATATTGTATGTGTGTGTATGTGTGTGTATGCATGTATTTATATATGAATATAAGTACAAAACACGCACGCACGCCTGTATATTTGTATATAGCGTACGAGAGATTGATAGTAAAGGAGTCAGATATAAAGTACAAAGAACCCAACACGCACACACAGACACACACCACACACACGTATAAACTGAAAGAGAAAATCTAGTGTTTATGTGATTTAGAGTGAAAAGAGTAAAAGAGATAATTGCTCTGTTACATTGTTGGCAGAAAAGCAAGGTTACATTGAGATTTGGCAGAATGTCAGAAACCAAATGTCAATCTTTATAGGAATCTCTTCATATCTTCATGTTTTTTGTTGCACTTTTTTTTATTTGGCTTTGCGTTTTTTTTTAATTCTTCAACAATGGAGAAAGAAGAATTTTGTTGTCGTGAAGAAGGCGGTTGTGTCATGGTGGTTTCGCGTATATGTCCATTTATGCACA
The DNA here is from genome assembly GCF_006345805.1 of Octopus sinensis. Taxonomy (NCBI): domain Eukaryota; kingdom Metazoa; phylum Mollusca; class Cephalopoda; order Octopoda; family Octopodidae; genus Octopus; species Octopus sinensis. The sequence continues at coordinate 60,133,120 of NC_043002.1, read as the reverse complement.
CATATTTGCATGCATGTATGTATGTAATTATGTATGTATGTATTTATGTATATTATATATATATATATATATATATATATCTATATATATATATATATATGTGTTGTGTGTGTGTGTGTGTGTGTATGTGTGTGTGTGTGTGTGCGTGTGTGCGTGTGTGTGTGTGTGCGTGTGCGTGTGTGTGTGTGAGAGAGAGAGAGAAAGCATTCATACATGGATACAGGCATGTATATCATTTTATATGTAGATATAATTACATGAGAAACGTCTTAAGTTTTAAAAACTTTGACAACGACTTTGATTAGCTGTAATCTTTATAACTGTGATTTCTAAATAGGACCGCGTAATGTGCAACCCAACTTCACATGAGTTTTTTTGAAGCAGTTAATCACGTAGCGAAGTTTTCCAATAATTATTGGTAAAATTGTAAAGCTAGGGTCCAGATGGGATAATTCCAGATTCATCACGACAACAGTATTCGATGCCCTCATATCTTAAAATAATTCTGCTTGTCATTGCGTTACTGAGCCCGTCCATAACGTAACGCTTTCATGTGATTAGAGAAAAAGAGGGGAGTGGAAAATGGGGAGGGCGAAAAGAGGGAGAAAACGAGGGAGAGAGTAGAGGTCATGGCGTGAGGAAGAGGGAATGTAAATGTAACGCTTTCACGTGATTAGTTGAAAGGAAAGAGAGGATAAAGAAAAAAGGGGAGGGCAAAGAGTATAAGGTGAAGTGTAGGACAGAAAGGGGGAGAGAGAAAAGAGAGATATAAAGACAGAGAGTGTAAAACAGAAAGAGAGGGAGAAGAGTTCAAAACGTGAGGTAGGGGGAAAGTAATATTTATTACGTGGTTAAAATAGTTAGTTGACGGTAGAAGAAGCGAATCAACAATATGATTTTAGCAGAGCGTTCTGACGGTGAGAAAGGTCAGAAACACGGGAGAGAGAGGAGGAGAGTGAGAGGAGAAAGAGAGAGAGAAGGGTAGAGAGAGATGAAGATGAGGGTGGCTGTAGTGGTGTAGTTGTGGTGGTGGTGGTGATGCTGCTACTGGATATAGAAGTGGTAGTGGTGGATATAGAGGTGGCGGTGGTGGTGAGTGAATATTGAAAAGTTTTTTTTTTGAAAATTGAACTAAGATTTTTTATACTACCTAACACTTAACGCATGTGCATAAGTGCAATTCCGTGAAATATTCACCCTTATTTACGCAGCAATATATGCAATTAAACTAAAGGTTGTATCATATGTACGGGATCTATTTTTGTTGTTGTTTATTGGAAAAATGGCCAACTAAAAGTGAATACTTATTTGATGAGTGCTGTGTATTTTGTCTATAAGAGTGTACATAAAATAAAGAAACTGTATATATAAAATGCATTATGTAATCATCGTATTCGAATTTCTCTCAATTTTCAAGGAATTACAGATGAGCCATTATCTTTCCACTGTGCAGGCTACGCTCTGAGTGTTTTATTTTATTATTTTTTTCTGATAAAATTTTCAGCTCTGCATCATTAACCAGATAGAAGATATGTCGTCTGGGGTTAAAAAATACGCAGTAGAGTCCGTTCGAACGGACAGCCATGCTGAAGTGGCTACGAGTATTACCTGTTAGTACAACTACTGCGTTCATTTCTTGGAGAGATTTTAGAACAAGTGTTTTTCAGAAATAACCCATTAAGTTTGCCAGAAATTCTGCGAAATTTTCACGTAACCCGCTAGTTTTAAATATTGTGTTAACATTTCTAAGGCAACTGGTTTCCAGTGCTATGCATAATCACTTTTCTCTATTTCAGATTATTTTAATCTAAGCTGTCGGCAGGATCATCCCAGTCACTTCTTCGTGTGGATAAGGCGAACATAGGTCACCTTTCCTTTCCGTTACGCAGGCGAAGCGAAGATTAATTCACTCCTCACTGCCAGAATCGGGCGAAGCATACAGGCTAAGGATGGAAACGGTCATGCCCATAGGACTACAGCAGACAAGAGAAGGGTTGTCGACATTACGATGGATATAGAAGAGTTCCTAAAACCTCTGAGTAGATCCTGTCATTTATGTGTAGAGAACAGTCAGTAACTCCGATGTTTATTTCACAGCTATACATACATATTCTTTATTTCTTTCTTCCTCGCACACAAAAGAAAGAAAGACAAGCAAAAAGAAAGAAAGAAATGAGGGAAGGAAGAAAGGAGGGAATGACTGAAGGAAAGACGAAAGGAAGGAAGGAAGAAAGGAACGAAAGAAGAAAGGAAGGAAAAAAGGAAGGAAGAAAGAAAGAAAGGCCGAAAAGAAGGATTGAAAGAAAGAAGGAAGAAAGGGGAGAAAAAATGAAGGAAAGAAGGATAGAAGTAAGGAATCAAGAAAAGAACGAAGGAAAGAAGGGAGGAAGAAAAGAAGGAAGAAAGGAAGATAGGAAGGAAGGAAAGAATGAAAGAAGGAAAGACAGAAGGAAGAAAAGAAGAAATGAAGAAAGAAAGAAAGAAAGAAAGAAAGAAAGAAGGAAGGAAAGGAGGAAAGAAAGAAGGAAGGAAGGAAGGGAAAAAGAAGGAAGAAAAAAAGAAAGAAGGAAGGAAGGAAGTGAAAAAGAAAGAAAGAAAAGAAGGAAGGAAAGCAAGCAAGAAAGAAAGAATACTGAATGAGAGCGGAAATTGAAAATTAATGCCCTGCCATATACAATAGGTATATAGAAAAATAGTAAGACACTGATATATGCATGTGTGCGCGTCTTATGTGTGTGTGTATGTATATACGCTGATGCATATATACAAATACATCACTGTATATTCCAATGATTTAACGTACAGTCCGAAAGATATCAACATTCGTAGTTATATATCTATTATAATGAGTTTCTTAATGCCTTCTGGTGGTATGATTGAACGGTATTAGTCAACAATGGACTTCAGTTGGAAAGGGTTTGATCTCGTTAAAAGCGCAGGTGCAGAGATGTAATTACGAGTCATAAGTAACCAGCAGAGGATAAATGAGAAAAGATTCTGCTCTCACACACTTATTTCATCGTAAAAATGTCGTGGTAATATTGACAGTTCTCATTGACTCCAATGAATTTTATAGCTACTACATTATATTGGATATCGACAGGGCTTCAAGATTGTCTTTTTACTGATATGAACGCAATTCTTCACAACATGATTCACGTTGAAGTAGTTTCAGATCTAATTAGGTTTTCAAACGTTTATTACATATATTATAGCACAGACAACAGACAGGTTACTAAGCACTAACACACACACACATTACACACACACACATATATATATATAATATATATATCTATATATATATTTATATTATATATTATATATATATATATATATTATATATATATATATATAGACATGCACAAGTTCACAAACACATTGGTACTCTCAAAGACATAGTCACACACGTCTTCACACATACACGCATAAACGAATACAATTTGAAACCCTCTCGTACTTTGGCGGGTCAGTGTAATGAATACTTAAAAGTACATTCAACGAGAACGCCCAACACATTTACAAATGTTTACTAATATATATATATATGTATAGATTTTTTTTTTAATGTTCGTCCTTCGGGTTCGAAGATGACCATTGACATCATTTGGTGGAATTGCTGCTATGAGACCGGAGGTGGCTGGTGAGGCCAATCCGGGCAAGAAAGTCCCTCCGACAGGTGAGGCAGAATTGGGTAGCACAGCCCCATATATAGATATATAAAATGGTTGTATACTGTCAATCTAACGTGAACGTGACAGTAGGAGGTTACACCACCGCTGTTTAGCCCTAGGAAGCATCGACGCCTCCTGATGACTTTGACACATTTTCCTGTGTCCTTATATACATTTACGAAGGGGAGACAAACACCCCCAGCAGCCAGGCCTGCATCTAGAGACACGCATGTTTCAGGATCATTGTCCTTCATCGGTCTAGAGTAGCAGACGCTCGTCAACTGTTGATATCTGCCTCGACTTGCAAATGTATGTATCTGATTTCAGTGAAGTTTATTCACTGATTACCAAAATCAGAAATATTAAATTTCTAAATCTCTCATAGAGATATGTAAGGTGGTGGGGCGATAGAATGGTCACGTTAGATGATATACAGTATACAACCATTCTATCGCCCCACCACCGTACATATCTCTATGAGAGATTTAGAAATTTGATATTTCTGATATTTATATATATATATATATATATATATATATATATATATATATATATATAATCGTTTCATTCACAAATTGAATTCGGTGATACTAGTTGCGGATTCTAGCTCGCTCTAATACTGAGTTGAGTTAGTGCCTTCTAGTATCTCAAAATTCAATATATAATCATTTATGATTATAGTATTCTACGCTGAAGAGAAAAGAAGTTTCGGTAAGATAGAATTATTTAATATTTAATATTTAATTCTTATGCTTTCCTAAAAACTTGATTTCGAAACGTACGTCCGTAGATAACTTAAAAATGTATGATAGATTGCCGTCAATTCATTCTCTCTTACCTGTTTGTGTCTGCCTTCCAATTGCTGTTTTTACTGAGATCTCCCTTTTTAGTAGAAGAAATAGCTATAACTCTTTGACTGCTATTTCTAAATTCGGTATGTGGTAAGGCAATTCGTTGCTAACCCTTTATTGCTTAGTATTACTTAATTTTCCTCGAATGAGGCTTTTACATGCCGAAGACTACTTGGTGTAATTGATAATTATTCCAAATTAATTAATTTCACCCTTCATTATTACGGATAACCATATTTTATCTCAGTAGATGACCAGCATCTTGTTTTGGCTACACGCGGGTGGGAAGGGGCTGGTGACACAATCGTTTCATTCACAAATTGAATTCGGTGATACTAGTTGCGGATTCTAGCTCGCTCTAATACTGAGTTGAGTTGGTGCCTTCTAGTATCTCAAAATTCAATATATAATCATTTATGATTATAGTATTCTACGCTGAAGAGAAAAGAAGTTTCGGTAAGATAGAATTATTTAATATTTAATATTTAATTCTTATGCTTTCCTAAAAACTTGATTTCGAAACGTACGTCCGTAGATAACTTAAAATGTATGATAGATTGCCGTCAATTCATTCTCTCTTACCTGTTTGTGTCTGCCTTCCAACTGCTGTTTTTACTGAGATCTCCCTTTTTAGTAGAAGAAATAGCTATAACTCTTTGACTGCTATTTCTAAATTCGGTATGTGGTAAGGCAATTCGTTGCTAAACCCTTTATTGCTTAGTATATATATATATATATATATATATATATATATATATACATATATATACATATATATATATATATATATATGTATATATATATATACATATATAAATATATATTCACATAAAAAGATATACATATGTAATTGTCACTAAAGAGACTAAGGTTGCAGCTCAGCACCAGCGTTGCTAGAAATAAGAGTCAAAACGACTCTTAGGCACGGGCAAGCATTTATATATTGACTTAAAAGAGAGACAAAATCCCTGCTCCAAGTGAGATAGTATCAGAATAGCGAAGATTTCGGATTTAATTAATCCTCATCAGTGACCATTACTCAAGCGCTGAGCTCTGAACTTAACTGGCCTTATAGGTTTATAGAATGTACCATAGGAAGCAGTGTACGATTCTGTAAAATGGTAAATGAAAAATATTAACTATTAAAGTGGATATTAGCAACCAAATTTTACAGGTACAATCGTCACTAAAGTGAGTAAGGGGAGAGGTCAGGCTCAGCATTGCTAGAAATAAGAGTTAAAGCCCCAAAACGTTCGGAGTTTTGAGAGGTGAATATATTTATATCACCACTTTTCATCCTGAGGAACATGGTCATTTCGCAGCCTCTTCCATGTAATAATGGCTCCAATATATTCTGCGAGTGTGTGTGTCTGTGTGTAGTCATTCGAAAGAAAAAGTAAGACAATGGAGATATAACATTTAATAAAAAATTATCTGCAAAAAACCAAAATAGTCCCTTACAGCTGTTTCAGTTAAGCGTAATAGATTAAATAGCAATTATCAAAATCGTTACATTAGGCAAGAATATCAAAGTATATATGTATGTATGTATTTATGTATATATATATATATATATATATATATGTGTGTGTATGAGAGAGAGAGAGAGAGAGAGAGAGAGAGAGAGTGTGTGTGTGTATGTATCAATCTATCTATATATATTTGTATGTATATATATATTTATGTATGAACCTTGGATGAACCTTGAAGCTAATGTTAAGGTCGTTTGGGCAAAGTTGACGGTATATTCTCCACATCGTACAAATAATGTACCGCTCACGGCGACGCTGGAGAGAGTAGAGTTTCAAGGATTTAAGGCGGTAGAAGATGTAAAAAATCCTTGGAACTTCCCAGGAAGTTTCCGACCGATTTTCCAGGAAGTTGGGAAATCCGAGGGGTTTTCTTGGGAATCCTTGGCACTTTCTGGTCGATTTTCCAGGATGGTGGGGGCATCCTCGGAACTTTCCATGGAATCTTTGGAAGTTTCCGACCGATTTTCCAGGATGTTATGATATCCGTGGAACTTTCCACTAAATCCACAGAACTTTCCACTGAATCCACAGAACTTTCCAAGGAGTTCCGTAAAATTTTTAGGAATTAATGATAGTACTGCAGCCGTTCTGGAGCACCGCCTTAATGTATTTTCTATTAGTTTTTGTAGTTGCTTCTTGACTGGAAGGTGGTCTGTGATTGAGTTTTCTAGCAGCTGTTCGCCTCTGAATGGACCATCCTTGAATGATTGACTTCTAAGGTATCGTTAAGAGTTCATCTAATGAGTTTTTGGAGGTTTTTTTTTACTGTTTCAGTAGAAGTCGCTTTTATATTTCTTTTAGATAGGTAGTTGAGATTGTTACAATAGAGTATTTTAGCCCATGATTTCGAACGTTGTATATTTTCAAGCTTAGAGTATATAAATGTTCGTGCATTAAAACTCTCTCCAGTGCCGAAGTTTGGAACATTTCCCTCCACAGTTCTATATTTAAGAGATGAGGAATTATATACATTACTTACATTCGATGGATATTTGTCTTCATCTTGTTTGTTGTTAACACAACGTTTCAGCTAATATACCCACCAGTCTTCTTCAGGTGTCTTGGGGAAATTTCGAACCTGTGTTCTAATTCCTAAGTTATTTTCGATGTTATTGTTGTTGTTTTTGTTATTGTTGCTGTTGTTAGTGTTCAGGTCACTGCTTGGAATCGAACTTGGAATCTTGGGGTTAGTAGCCCGCGCTCTTAACCACTACGCCATATGTCCCCCAACAATTTTCCATATGAATGTGATAGTATATATTTCTCTTTGGTGTCAAGAGACTCAGCGCTTTCAGACATTCTGGGTAAAGAAGACTTTTAACTGAAGGTATTTTACCAGTAAACATTCCTTAAAACCCTTCAATTTCTTCTATGAGACCGGATTAGTTAGAAGATTAAAATTGTAAGCAGTAATATCAACTGCTCAGACTAGGGTTTTCCCGAAAAATAAAACTAACTGCCAGTTCCCTTGTCATGAATGTCTCTAGGACGCAGCCAATGAGTTGGCTGCATTCAAAGGCTAGTATATATATATATATATATATATATATATATATATATATATATATATACTTATATATATATATATATATATATATATACATATATATATATATATATATATATATATATATATATAGATATATATATATATATCTATATATATATATATATATATATATATATATCTTTATATATATATATATATATATATATATATATATATATATATATATATATATATATATATCTTTCATTAATATCTTTTACATAGAGCAAATATCTGATATAAAGCACAATACGCTGTTACTGCCAATGAATACCTAAAATGTAAAGATTAAAAAAACAGAAGCAAGAGAAAATTCCAATTTAACATACTTTACGATCTTAAAAAATGAATACAACACAATATTTGTGCGATAGATATATTGTGTAGAAATTGTGAGTTCACAAAATGGCTGCAACGATTTTCAAGAACATACTGTGTTATAATGATGAGAATTTTATTGCTTCTCCCCACGTCGTATTTATATTTTATGTGAGTTTTGTGATATTTGTGTAGGCTAAAAATCTTTAATACACATTGTTTCAGTAATTCTAGTCGTAGAATTTATTATAACTTGCTTTTTAACAATCTTCAGTTTTTACTTGTTTCAAAAGAATGAGACCCTGCTGAGGCACCGTTGTGAAGGAATTAGTCAAGCACAAGACTTATCTTTTTAATACCTTGTACGTATTCTGTCCATTCTTTTGCCACCGCTAATGTTTGCATAAACAAAGTAGCATCGTTTGTCAAGCGGTGGTCGGGGCAACCACATACACAAAGGCAGACACATATGTGTGCTTGTATATATATATATATATATATATATATATATATATATATATATATATATATATATATATATATATTCACGATGCAATAAACAGACAGAGAATAAAATGAAACTTGTGGATTTGCCGGTTAATCATGGCGACTGATAGGACAAAGGTAGTTGGACAGGAGAGGTACGAAGAAGGGGAGATAATAAAGTACTGGTGATCCCAAAATGTAGATGCACGTCCGTGAGTGTATGCGAGAGTGTGTAAGTGTGGATAGGGGCTGGTGACTTTGATGCGTGGATGTATGACGTGTGGATGTGTGGATGAGTGGATGTGTGAATGTGTGGGTGTGTGGAAGATGTGTTGGCATATATATGTGTGTGTGTGTGTGTATGTATATATATACCTGTTAAAGGTACTTGCCTTAGTTGCAACGCTGCGGGAATCAAGCCGAAACTATATGGTTGTGAGACAAGCTTCTTTCGACACATCTACGACTGCATCTCATGTAAAATAGATATTCCATGAGATTGGTAATTTTTCGTCTGTTCACCAGTATCTATCTATCTATCTATCTATCTATCTATATATATATATATATATATATATATATATATATATATATATATATATATATATATATATATATATATATAAATATAAGCAACATACTATATATGTATATATATATAGTATGTTGCTTAAATTTAACCAATACACAGCCTTTAGGTTTCTGCTGCTGTAAATAGCTTTAAATGAATTTGAAATAATTGTTTTCTATGACTTTTCTGACAATAAAATTTCAGCTATTTCTTTTCAAATAAATTATAATTTTGCAAGAAAGAAAAGAAAATTAAACAAAGTATTGTCATTATGTCATAAAAATATACTTGCTACTAATGATGAAAATGATATTTCCTCGAGGTCGTGTAGTTAATGAGAAAATATGGTATGAAATATAGAAGAGTAATTACAAAAACGGTAAACATGTTGCGGTTATGGGTGCTATTTTGTAGGTCAAACGTCTGAACTATTTTCGTTTTGGTAGTTGAAGTTCAATATGAGAGTATATATGGTAAGTCATATATACTCATTTGTATAATAGAATTACAACTTTAGACTTGTTATACTTCAAATAATCTAAGCATATTTATGGGCAGACCAACTGTCATAGGCAACACATTAGCTGGAAGTAATTATGGCTGTACCATACGCAAGCATGCGTTAATTTCTGACTTTCTCTCTCGCTGTTTGTCATTTGTTTGTCTGTCTCACTATTTCTTTCTTTATATGTATATGTATATATATATATACACGTTCCATGTATATGTGTGTGTGCGTATGTATGTGCGTGCGTGTGTGTATGTAAGTATGTGAACATATATATATATATATACAGAGAGAGATAGAGACAGAGAGTTCTATATTTAAGAGATTAGGAATTATGTACATTATTTACATTTGACGGATATTTGTCCTCATCTTGTTTTTGTTACCACAACTTTCGGTTAATATACCATCCAGCATTCATCAAGTGTCTTGGGGAAATTTTGAACCTGGGTTCTCATTCCTAACGTATTTTTCGATGTTATTATTATTATTATTATTATTATTTTTTTTTTTTTATTATTGAGTGAGAGAGCAGTCCATGCCATCAAAGTGACACTGGGGTAAAATATACGAAGACCAATATACCCATCATGACTACCCGTCTGATAAAAGTACACCAGGCACATGCATCGCAACCATATGTGCGCGACATGGTGATCTCATATCAAGATAAACAGCACTTGACCTTGCAGGTTGAGTAGCCCATCCCGCTCAAACGGTCCCTGAATAAGGGTTGCTTAAGGATGTTGAAAGAACCACCCATGTTTCCAGAGGTGAACTATTCAAACCCCAAAGAATCCCTCTCAACACATGGCTATGATGCTCCCCCACTACTTCTGCTCGTGATCAGAGATGCACATATCGTCAGCCACAAAGGGACATGCTCAACTGGTTAAGGTCAAACAACTGACAAGCAAATCTGTGGTATTGAGCAGAATATTTGCTGTAGCCCATCTTTTATACCAAAATAAAACAATGTACATGATAACACATCATCATTATTATTATTATTATTATTATTACTATTATTATTATTATTATTATTATTATTATTATTATTATTATTATTATTATTATTATTATTATTATTATTATCATTATTATTTTACTTCTTTCTTCAACTTTTCCTCCATTTCTTGCCGAGTGTTTTCCTTACACCTAGGGCAGAGAAGCTCATTGTATGCATTGCCAGATTACACACGCAAATTCACAGATAAAACAGGTATTCAAACATTAATAAATGAATAAATCCATGGATGAATGTTTTCACAGCGATAATGCTCTTCTCAGTACATGAGTCGTTCCAGTTAACACGATTTTTTGCACTTCCTGTAGGGATGTTAAGCCTGGTATTATTTTGAAATAGGTTTCAGTACATTTTTAAAATCATTCCTAGATATTCTACAATCACTGGTTCTGTAGTCGTTTTGAGATGCCACATTTTTTCAATTTCTATAAGCAACTCTTTATATTTACTTATCTTGTCAAATTGTTTCGCCGCTATAGTGTGATCGAAAATAATACTCATATCAATTAATAAACACACCTTTTTTGTCTGATCTTTTATGATAATATCCGGTTTATTAGCTTTTATACTTTTGTCGGTACGTACACGCAAGTTCCATAGAATGACACACATTCATGTGGGTACACCATCACTTTATTATCTCCCTTTCCTCTAACGTCTTCATTCAAAGTTTTTTCCATAATCAGTCACCAGGCTTGAATGCTGAACTCTATACGATTTTTTCATTCTCTTAGTTTTTTTTCTGTTCAAGAGCGTAGGCTCAAAACGTAAAACACCTTTTCATTTTCCCTGTGCGTGAAACTATTACACTTGCTTGTTGTTCATACACCTGTCTTCGTCTTTCGTTTTTCAATAAATTTCAGCTACATATATATATATATATATATATGTTCGTGTGTGTGTGTGTGAGTGCATATGGGAGACCCCTTTCGGTCCTGAATGACCATGGCATTGCGCCTAGAAAGTTACCCTCCGATGCACAAGTCCGGTCAAGAGCCTACCCTCTCCACACCACTGATGTTATCCAAGGGAAAGCCAAAGGCCGATACAGCTTGACACCAGTGATGTCGCAACTCATTTCTACTGCTGTTTAACTGTTGTGTTTTTATTACCTTTTGTAGTTTACGTTGTAACTAACTATTTATCAATCTATCTATCTACCTATATATCTATCTGAATCTCTGTATATAGATACATACATACACACATATTTATATCTCTACACTCTTTATATACGCATACATAATGCATACAAGTGTCTCATACTGAAGAGAAAAATATTCTACGTGTTGGCAGAGAGTTCCTCAGAAGCCAACTCTCCCTGGTGATCGCCTATACAATCCCAAATCATCCGGACTCACACACACCGAAGAAGACCTGGATACGAAACGCTTAGTATACCAAAAACAGATCATGCATGGGTATGTTTTCCAAAATCTTTAAGAAAACAGTAATGCAGATATGAAGCGCAGCTGCATTTGCAATCCAAATGCAAGTGATTTCAGCTAAATAAATAATAAACAACAGACACTAGCTTTTGTGGTTCCGAGAGGCAACTGAAAATGCCGGCTACATAATATGTCTGTGGAACGCATCATACGTGTGATTAGCAACCCGCCTAAGAATGTTATCTAGGTAATACCTCCCTATGGAATATGTCCATGTCACAAAGCAATACAGAGTGACATTCGGGAAAGTGTTTGTCCTGGAACAAATATAGCGAATCCCTCTGTTATTTAACGAACACAACAAGTACGACACAACGAATGCTAGTGGAACAATGTCTTTGAAAGATTCTTCATTTGTAAATATATGTGGCCGGATATTGTTACTTGGGGCAGCGCAAGAAGAAGTATGTGCTGTTATAGAGGTTAGTTGTCCTTCTGACGTGAATGTCTCTTTGAAAAGCAACGAGAAAGAGGATAGCAATGGACAACTGTTCTGAAACCTCCAACTTTTGTATCCAGATTATTAATTCTCATTCATGCGAATAATAATTGGTGCTTTTAATCGTGTGAATAAGTGATTAAGTGGCAATATGGATAAGTTAGTGTTTTCAGAAAAACAATCAACCAACAGACTTGCACATTACAAATACAATCTATAAGTGGAACGGTAGAAATATGCGAGACTTTTATCAAGTTTAAAATGTAACATTGTTTTTGCTATCTACGTTCCAACGGCAGTGGTTTTTGTTTCTGTCAGAACCCAGCTCCTTCATCAGAGGGAAAATTTAAATAATTTAAAATATAAAAAGAGGGCATAAATAAATGCAGATAAACGTGTTGGAGCGGAGCTGGTTATCATATTGGAGTGCATGGATATGTGTACTTCTGTTATGTTTTTGTAACCATATTTGTGAGAAAATTTAATTTGAACAATGTATAAGTATAAAAGAATACATCAATATACAAAGTCAAAAAAAAGAAACCTGGAAATATTGTTTGTGTAATAATTAATACTCGATTCACTGTTTGTGTAAAAAAGAAACCTACCATACACTCACAAACCTTCGCACGCACACATAAAACGCATACATGTTTATGCACACATATGTGAGTGTGTGTGTATGTGTCTGTGTGTGTGCGTGTGTATTCTTGAATTTATTCTATAAAAACAAATATAGGAAGAAAGTAAAGTTAAAATTAACGCCATTTATGATGTGAATGTTACAAAGAAATAATCATGAATCGCCATGATTTTTTAAAATATTTATGTTGCACTAAGGCACCGTGTTCGCTTAAACGTTCGTTATGTTTATTCTAATTTTTTTTTTCTAATGGACGGAGAAAGATATCGAGGAAGAGAAACTGAAAATGTGTTAAATGTTCTTTCAGATAAGTTGTGAGACTACAATTACGATATATTAATTGAAGATATGAAAAATATATGAATACCTATATTCATATAGTATGAGTTTACATAATATACACTTGTATATATAATACAAAGCCACTTATATAAACATACATATATATCTATATCTATCTATCTATCTATGTATCTCTCTCTCTCTCTCTCTCATATATATATGGACATATATATATAGACATAAATGTATACATCCACATATATAAACATATATATATATATATATATATATACATACCTATATAAATTCATGTGAAGGCGCATGGCTCAGTCGTTAGAGCGTCGAACTTACGATCGAGAGGTTGTGAGTTCGAATCCCGGACCGGTCTGGGTGTTGTGTTCTTGAGCAAGACCCTTTATTTTCACGTTGCTCCAGTTTACTCAGTTGTAGAAATGAGTTGCCACGTCTCTTGTGTAACGGTCCCACTGGTGGCGTGGAGAGAGGAGGCCGGTATGCATAGGCGACTGCATAAACAACCTTGCCTTGACTTGTGTCTGGAGGGTAACTTTCTGGGTGCAATCCCATGGTCAGTCATGACCGAAGAGGGTCTTAGCATTCATATATATATATATATATATATATATATATATATATATATATATATATGCATGTATATTTATATTTATACATATATATATATATATATATATATATATACACATATTCATATATATATATATATATATATATATACATAAATATATAATATATGTATATTTGCAATCATATATGTATATATATGCTTGCAATCATGTAGATCATATACTAATACATTTGTTTGTTTGTACACCACCTGTCTTCGTCTTTTGTTTACCTTCGTAAACTTTCCATTTATATATATATATATATATGTGTGTGTGTGTGTGTGTGTGTGTGTGTGTGTGTGTGTGTCTGTGTGTGTGTGTGTGCGTCTGTGTGTGTGCGTACATATATGTATACATGTGTGTAATCCGCTGATGACTAATAGGGTGACATTTATTTCCACGTATGTTCTACAACCAAACGCCGTTGGTGATATATATTTGCGCAAAACGTGCAGTATTTCAGTATTTCTGGAAGAGTCTAGATGCCCCTACGTCTGCTGATTGCAAACATAAAAGTTTAACTCACGTTTTACCTCGGTTTTTTGTGCGACTTACTGTTTGGTTACACTTATGCGAAACAACACTTATAACAATGTTAGATTCTCGGATAACGTTGAGATTCTCAGTGGCAAAGTCTTCTTAGCTGCTTGTGCGGAGATTGTGTACATTTGATTTACATTAAAGCAATAATCATTATTTTCCGAAAGTTTATTTTACTCCGTCCTTTCAGCAACAGATATATTTGGAAAAGGATGTGGCATTTCCATTATACTTCATTCTAAACCAAATGAATTCTCATTTAAAATCGACAACAAGACTTGAAGATGCCGAGTGTGCGTGAACTTACTTTTGCGCCTATGTGTATGCATGCTTGCGATCATGTAGATCAATACTGGAACATATATAAAAGCAGTTCACTTCAATAACAAACAAAGCATGTATTTACTACTGTTTAAAAAGGTAAGGGCTGTTTATCTCCGACATTAAATGCCGATGTATGTGGAGTGGTAAACGAGATACAGTGAGTAATCATATCAAGATATGTGATAGAGTGGGAACCTTCGATTAACCCCCAGTAACTCCTTCGTATAAATACGATACAGACGTACGGAGTAAAACAGATATGGCCGTTGATACATGTATAGCAATAATATATCGGAAACATGGGGAAAGAACAGTAGAGTAATGTTAACATTTGACTCAAGTAACGTTAATATCTCTGCTATGAGAGAATGCAGTTGGGGATTTAAAGGTGGATATCGACAAGATATACGACTATTGCTTTGTGCTTTTGACCAGAATGCATTTCAAATCCTTTGATACGTTGATTTCAAATCTCTGTATGAAAATATGTATAGAAGTACAGATACATACATACATACATACATACATACATACATACATACATACATACAAACACACACACCACACACACACACACACACACACACACACACACACACACATACACATATTTATATATATATATAATAACAAAAGGCACCAGTGATGTTGCAACTCATTTCTACAGCTGAGATAACTGGACCAACGTGAAATAAAGTGTCTTGCTCAAGAACACAACAGGCAGCCCGGTCCGAGAATCGAAATCTCAACCTCCTGATCGTAAGCTCGACGCTCTAACCACTGAGCCATGCGCCTTCACAAACACACGCATACATATACACACGCATGCACATAGATTAACACACACACACCACACACACACACATATATATATATATATATATATATATATATATATATATATATATATTATATATATATATAATGCGTGTTATGTGTGTGTGTGAATGCGTGCGCGTGTGTGTGTGTCTGTGTGTGTAAAGCAATTCATCGATTGACCGCAGCGTTAGACCATCGGAGAGAATTAACTCTGTTCGATTATCCGCTCTGTGCGTTCACATTTAGCATTGGTGAATTCGAATATAATCCCATCAGGGTCGACAAACAAAACAGACTTCGGTACTCTCTTTACATTCAACATCTTCCTCTCGCCCTCTCTCATCTCTCTCACCGCCCTCTCTCATCTCTCTCACCGCCCTCTCTCATCTCTCTCACCGCCCTCTCTCATCTCTCTCACCGCCCTCTCTCATCTCTCTCACCGCCCTCTCTCATCTCTCTCACCGCCCTCTCTCTCTCTCCTTTGGTTTTGCTTAATCTGGAAGCAATTGTCTGTTTTAAAACATCCAAAATAGTGCAGACGCCATTTATGCACACACGTTCCCGAACAAACCAAGAAATTTATACCCCGAGGGATGGAGTTTTATAAGACGGAGTTAAATACGTAGAGAGATGAATAGCAACACAACACAGAATGGGGGCGAAGAATGAGAGAGATTGCTCGACATAAATTCTTTCTACAATAGGCACAAGACTAGAAATTTTGGAGGGAAAGGTTTGGTCGATTGCCTCGACCCCAATACTCGATTGCTACACATTTTATCGACCTCGAAAAGATGAGAGACAAAGTCAACGTCTACGGAATCTGAACACACGAAGAAATGCCCTTTTACATTTTGTCAGTCTCACGAACGATTCTACCAGCTCGGGTGAGTGCGTCTTTTTTTTTCCTTCTCGGAAAACCCTGATGGAACTTGTGACAGTCGGAGCTATTTACAATACCTAAATGGCACAAATCGATTTTATCGGGGCCAGTTCTTAGCTGGTTCTTGTCTTATCGACCTAAAAAGGATAAAATATAACGTTGATTTCAGCCGAAAATAAAAATGGATGAAATGCTGTTAGGCATTTTGCCTGACGTGTAAAGTTTTTTGACAGCTGTCCGCCTTGCGATAGCTAAATATCCCGTTTTAAATTTTGACACAAGACCAGCAATTCTAGGGAAGGGGCTAAGTTGGGTACATTGACCCCAGTGTTCAGCTGGTATTTATTTTATCGACGCCGAACGGATGAATGGCAAGGTTCCCCTTCCGTGGAATTTGAACTGGGAAGATAAAGACAGATAAAATGCAGTTAAACAGCTTGCTCGGCGCGCTAACGGTTTTGCCTGATCGCCTCCTTACAGTAAGCTAAATATTGCAGATAAGAAGAGGAAAGGAAATTAAATAATTTAGAAAGTCGATAAAATCTAGTAAACAATCTCGGTCTCCCGTTATTGTACTTTGTACCCTCCCTCTCTTTCTCCCTTCTTATTGTCTGTAAAAAATGCAGTTCTTCCTCTTCTGGACGCATTGTCTCTCTCTCTCGCGCCCTCTTTCTAATTGCGTCCGTCTCTCCTTTGAGTTCACTATCGGTCCATCTCTCTTTCTCTCAACCTTTCTCAAATTCTATCTCTTCTATGATTTCATTCTCTGATAATGTCTCTTTCTTTCCTGGTCTCATGCTCTCCTCTCTCCCCTCTCTGTCTCCCTCTCTTTCCCCCTCTCCTTCTCTTTCTCTCTCTTTCTCTCTTCTCCCACTCCACAGATATAGCACCCCACAAGCATCTGTATTTGAGTTTGTGTGCCTATATGCTTGTATGCTTCCGCAAGTTTATTAATTTATCTTATTGGTAGTCACGTACGGATTTAAGAATTTGGTCGTTAAGTGTCCATTGGCCGTCCGTTACGAACAGCATTTGACGTATTAGTGATAATAACGGTCCTAAAACTGTCATCTACCTCGTTCAAATTGTACCGTTAACAACCCAAACTTCACCTCTATTACTCAAAACACTCCTTGTCACTAATTTTGTCATTGTGGATAGAGGAAAGTGTTAAATTACTAGCAGAAAGCGTATTGCTTTTAAGCTCTGAGGGATAGCCATCTCGCTTTCACACATCCCCCTCCAGCACATTCCACATACATACATACATACATAAGGACAGGGATATACATACGCATATACACACACACACACATATAGAAACACACACACACACATACATACATATATATAAACATATATACGCTTCTGTGTGTATGCGTATTCATACGTGCGTATAAATACGTACATCCATACATATGCATATATGTGGCTACACACAAATATACATATATACATACATATATATAACATACATGCATACAAGTATGCATACACACACATTCATACGCACATTTATATAAAAGCACATAAGTACGAATGTATGACATTACACATACATACACACACACACACACACACGCATATATATATATATATATAGATAGATAGATATATATACGTGTGTGTGTGTGTGAGTATTTACATATATCTATATGTCTTAATGTATATACCCACCATTCAAGTACTTAATATTGAAAAAACACATTTATTGCCACTATACTCACTAACACGAATCCATATATACATACACACATACCTGCATACATACGTACATACATACATGCTTGCATATACACCTAATCCCATGTGCAAAGACAGGCGCATTTCAAAATTCGAGTACACAATGTTTTGCTCCTCTCTAATTGATTTAGTTTCCCATCGTGGTTATTTGGAAATTCCTTGCATTTAGTTTTCAGTTAAATAATATGAGGCCAAATATGATCATCACCCCCGACAACAATTCTCCATGCTTAACAGCAACATCACTAACTACCGTCAACACCTCGACTTGGCGACTGCCCATCGCAGAAATTACTGATGGTTTGCCAAGTGAGTGAATGGACGAGCTGGCAGAAACGTTAGTACGCCGGGCGAAATAATTTGTGATATTTCGTCCGCCGCTGCGTTCTGAGTTCAAATTCTGCCGAGGTCGACTTTGCTTTTCATCCTTTCGGGGTCGATAAATTAAGTACCAGTTATGCACTGGGGTCGATGTAATCGGCTTAATCCCTATGTCTGTCTTGTTTGTCCCCTCAATGTTTGGCCCCTTGTGGGCAATAAAGAAATAAATGCGTGAATGGACCAACGTGAAACGAAGTGCTTTGCTGAAGAACATAACACATAGCTTTCTCCGGGAAGTGAAACCGCTATCTTACGATGAAAACCCTAAGCACTAACATATGCGTCTCCACTACAATCAATTATAACTAAATGTAAATATCAGCAACAACAGCGGTAGCGTGCGAATATAACAACAAAAAGAAGACTGCTTATGAATGTCGCCATAACTCCAATAACCATCACAACCATCACAAACGTCAACGAAGAAGGCGCTGCAACAATTGTCTGACGAATACCTGCCAAGAACTTCAATTATAACAATGGCAACGAGAATTACATGGCCACACAAGTCTCTTCATTACTCCTACGGCCAACCAATATTACCATTACGACCACAATAACAAAAAAAAAAAGCAACTACAACAACAGTGTCAGCTGCAACACTGGCCAAATACCACCATTGCCACTAACGCCATCAAATACGTTTTCAAATGCTTCGATTTGACGGTATAAATTTCTTCTCAGTTATTGTAACCGATGCGTGGATTGATGGACGGATAGGTGGATAAATGGACAATTGAACGGATGTTTTGAAGAGTGGACGAGATGATGGGTGGATGGTTGGGTACAAAGGTCAGCAATGTAAAATGCTTAACAACGCCTTTACTTTCGATTAATTAGAAACTCTTATACAAGATGATTCTTAATGGCCGTTCCTTGCGTTGGTAGGTCGTAATTTCAGGCGCAAGGTGATAATGAGCGGCCGTTACAATAATAATGGGAGATGGAATGAGAAATGTCACAAGAAAAGAGGTAAGTGTAGAGTAGAGGAAACGGAGGGAGGGAGGCAGGGAGGCAAGGAAGAAGATGATGATGGTGATGATGATGATAATGATGATGATGATGATGATGAAGAAGAAGAAGAAGAAGAAGAAGAGGAAGAAGAAGAAGAAGAAGAAGAAGAAGAAGAAGAAGAAGAAGAAGAAGAAGAAGAAGAAGAAGAAGAAGAAGAAGAAGAAGAAGAAGAAGAAGAAGAAGAAGAAGAAACAGGAAAAAAGAGGTGCGTATGGAAAGGACAATTGAAGGAACAGAGAGCCGGAGTGAAATACTGCGTATGTATGTCTTATGAGAAATCGAAATTGTTAAAGTAGAAGCAGATAAAGTTGCGATTTACAACATTAACAAGCCAAAGCAACGGTTGGTCATCTTCTCCTTAAAGGATTCCAAGCAAACGACGTTTGTTATAAAACGAAGCAGGTTAGCAACTAATGAAATTAGAAGGTTTCCATGAGAATTAGGTTTCCATTGTCGTAATGGTAAGGGAAGTATACGAGTGATTCTTCGTTCGTCACCATACTACAAGACAAAAATATGTGCACACGTGTGTCTGCATACATTCATACATATTTACATACACACACACACACAGCCATGTATATATACATATATGTGTGTGTGTGTGAATATTTATATATATATATATATATATATATATATATATATATATATATATATATATACTTTATTTAAAAGCAGCAGAAATATAACAAAGGCTGTACTCAGAGTTTCACGTTCCCGTTCGTCGGACAATTTTGTAAAAATATTTTTTCTTAAATATACAAATATTCAATAATTATAACCATAATTGCTTCGCCACTCACCGAATTTAGAAATAGGTGTTAACTGCCTTTTACTGTCAAACTTTACATACAAACTTCGTATTTGGCTTGCGAGATTCCTTATGTGAATTCGTGTGTTGAAGCATATTTTATTGTGTCTGTGGAGAGACATTCTCTTTTAGTGCCTTATTACTCACCACACTCACCGGTTCGATTTCCACTCATTTACTTTCTTTTTTTTTTCAGTAAAATTTTCGTTGCGTCTTGCAACCTTTTCAGTAGTCATTGACTCTGTACGTTATCAGAGCTACGTTCTTTTGCTTGTTTGTTTTGTGCGCATGCGTGTGCTTCAGTAAGCATGTGCATGCATACATGTATGTATCTATGTACGTACGTATGTGTGCATATATATATATGTGTGTCTGTGTGTGCGCGTATGTGTATGCGCGTGTGTACGTTTGTATGTATGTATGTATCTCTGTCTGCTTGTGTATGCATATTTGAGTGTGTCAATATGTATGGATTTTTGCGACTATGGATGTGTGTGTCCATATGTGTCCTTGCGTGTGTTTGCGAAGTGTGTCTGTGCGTACAAGGTCATGTGAATCAGTCTGCATTTGTGTATGTATGTGTGTATGTGTGTATGTGTGCATGTCTGTTCGCATTACATATTTACTTATCTATCTATTTATCTATGTGTTTACTTACATCTACATTTACCTACACACACGCACAGAGTTACAGAACTTTGAGATCTATTGGCTAGCGATCTCCACAACAGATAATGAACAACGTGTCCCCACTATGCAAACTCTATGAGACAAAGAAACATGTACAGAACTTTATGCACCGTATGCAGTTGTCTGGATATGATCAGAAAGATAGGGTTCGAGTTTACAAGGGAGATAAAAAGAAGTTAGATAGCATTATGTATAATGAAACCAGTAGCGCCTACCCTAGATATAGAAGTAAGGAATGGACTAGGGTGCAAAGACTTTTTCAAAGCAAACAGTGTGAATACGTGGTACAAACCCGACAAATATCAAGGAGTGATATCTGTAAAGGCCACAACCCAAGGAGAACTAGCCCTAAGATTTAGGAAAGCTCTGAAGGAGGCCAAACTCAACATTAAAACCGTTGAAATGCCAGGGAGCTCCATCAGATCACAACTAAGCAGGTCGTACCCATTTGTATATACCACATACACCAATGATAACTGCATAGTATGTAAGATTAAGCCTGGCATCAACTGTAGAACTAGAAATGTAGTTTACAGCATGAAGCGTATAGAAAATACTTGTAAAGACAAAAACATGATATACCAGGCGAAACATCTAGAAGCATTGCTGAGAGGCTAAATGTACGTTTGAAACAATAATACGAGAAAAACAGTCCTCCATACACTACCAGCATGCCAAAGACCAGCATGGAGGCACACCGGGTCAACTTGTCATCCACATTTTATCCAAGCACCCGAAGGACCCAACACTCAGATAAATACAGGAGTACTCCCTCATAAATGAAACTTTTCCAGTACTAAATAGGAAATATACGTAGAAGGTACAGTGCCTTGCAAAAGTCTACACCCCGCCTTGGAAACTGGATGTATTTTGTTTATTTTGATAGGAACAATTAATATTTTAAACTCCAATAATTTGCTTTAATAAGCAGATCTATCACGCTTTTATTCAATACACAAAATACATTTGAAATCCTTAAAACTGATTCTTAAACAAAGATAATTTTGAAAAATGTCTACATACACTTTGGAATGTCTTCAGCTATTACTTTGTGGATGATTCTGCTGAGTCAATTACAGCCTGCAGACATCTCGGGTAGCCTTCCAGGAGCTTGCTGCAGTGGTCTACTAACAGTTTTCGCCATTCTTCATGGCAGAACTTCTTGAGCTGTGCTGGATGGAGAACCTCGGTGCACAGCCAGCTTTAGATCTCGCCATAGATTTTCTATAGGATTGAGGTCTGTAGACTGGCTGGGCCACTCCAAAACTGTGATTCTTTTGCTAGCAAACAAGCTTCAGTGCTTTTTGACACATGCTTGGGGTCGTTATCTTGTTGAAACTTGAAATTGCGATCCAAGCGCAGAGCTCTAGCAGACTTCAGCAGGTTTGCCTCCAATATTTCTTGGAACTTGACACTGTCCTTCGTACCTTAGATGGTTACCATCTCTCCGGGCCCTACAAAAACAGCCCCAAAGCATGGTCGAGCCACCGCCGTGCTTAACAGTGGAGACGCTGTAACGAGGATGGTGAGCAGTGCATTTTTCCTCGAAACGTAGCGTTTCGTATTTTTTTCAAATAACTTGACTTTGGTCACATCTGACCACTAAACCTTTCGCCACATGATCATGTAATCATTAATGTGACTTTTGGCAAAGTTTAGCCTAGCTTGCTTGTGTATAGGCTTCAGAAGGGGCGTTTTCCTAGCTACTTTCCTTTGCAGACCAGACCGGTGCAATAGTGTGGAAATTGTAGATGCATGGACATCTGTCAGTTTCCGTCTAACAAATCACAAGGGTTTATATATACATATATCTGTCTTCCCTTCTCTGGATCTTTCCTTCTCCTATGTTTCCGACGAAGAGCTCCGCTCGAAACGTTAAACCCTCCTTCTTTCCTTCTTTCCTGAGCGTCCAATAATACTATATTTGTTCCACGTCCTCGCTTTGTTTTTTTTTTGTGCTTTCTTGTTTGGATTAACTATATATATATATTATATAATTATATAATATAAATATATATATATATATATATATAATATATATATATATATTTTATATATATATATATATATATTATATATATATATCTATATATATATATCTATATATATAATGTCTAAAAGCGCGAACATAACCTTAATTTTCACTTTGAATTTTTTGTATATATATATACTTGTAACGACCATCAGTCTTTTAGGAGGACCAACTTTGCGAGCGCGCTAAATTTTGCTTTTATTTTCCTTTTTATATGTAGGTTAATGAAACATTCTACACCTGGGTGAATGTTTTGCCAGAAAAACGTATTTATTGAAATTTCACTTCATATACGTAAATACCATAATGAGAAATGGATGAAAGTCTCACAACTCCATATTTTCCCTTCCAAAATGAACCGTGTACCTTCCAAAATAAACAGTGAGAAAAACAGCAAGAAAAATATTTCCGAATTAATAAATGTGCATCATTACATTTGAAGAATTTCTGTTGTTAAATGTTGTAGTGCATGGAATAATATCAAACAACGAGCAATAAACAGACAAAGGCGTTACTGCAATTTCATTTTTTTTTTTTTTTTGTTTTTGTAGAATATTTTATTGTCAATATTGCTGAAGAAATTCGTTAGCTGTTATCTGTCTTTCCGTAAAGTTTCCTTTATTTTGCCAAAGATATGACTTGTTATATTTTTGTTGGGTGTATATTTTTGTGCTTTTCATAACTGTTCTTGACTGTCTAGTTGTTACACACTCACACACTCCAATCAATTAAGTTAGAGATCTCCACATCATTTCTTGTTTTTTAATCAATTATTTTGATGTCCAATTAATATCATTCTCTATATTGAATGTTAATGTGGCTATAATACGTCATACAAATTACCCGGCAGGTATCAACTTGTTTTTTTTTTCTTTTTTGTTTTTGTTTCTTTTCAGACAGGTACACACAATTACAAGCTAGCACTCAAAAGCTCTTCGAAAAATAAATTAAACTGCTGCTCATTCAAAAGCATACAGTCAAATATATCTATATGTCTACCTATCTATCTATCTATCTATCTATCTATCTATCTATCTATCTATCTATCTATCTATCTATCTATCTATCTATCTATCTATCTATCTATCTATCTATCTATCTATCTATCTATCTATATATCTATCTATCTATCTATATATATATATCTGTCTATCTATCTATCTATCTATCTATCTATCTATCTATCTATCTATCTATCTATCTATCTATCCACCCATCTCTGTCTGTATGTCTGTCTGTCTCTCTTTCTGCCTATATGTATATACACACACATATATACATATATGTATGAGTGTATATATATATATATATATATATATATATATATATATATATATTATTATGTGCGTGTGTTAATCTGTATGTGTATGTATATATTAAAACATTATGCATATACACAAGACAATAATCGAAGGCTCTTCAAAAGATAAATTAAACTGCTCTTCACACAGTATACTGGCATATATATATATATATATATGTATATATGTATAGGCGGAGAGCTGGCAGAAGCGTTAGCACACCGGGCTAAATGCGAAGCCGTATTTCGTCTACCGTTACGTTCTGAGTTCAAATTTGCCGAGGTCGACTTTGCCTTTCATCCCTTCGGGGTCGATAAATAGAGTACCAGTTTCTCACTGGGGTCATGTAATCGACTTTATCCCTTTGTCTGTTCTTGTTTGTCCCCTCTATGTTTAGCCCCTTATGGACAATAAAGAAATATATATATCTATATATATATATATATATTATATATGTATGTATACATAAGTGTGTGTGTGTGTGTATGTGTGTTGTGCATATGTATGTATTAGAATACATGAGAAAATGTAAGCGAGTGTGGCGGGGGTGTTGATAAATGTTAGTCAGCTCTATCTAAAATGCAACAGAATATAGTATGTCAGCTATTTACAATATATGTGCTGACGTAAACAAACATTAACCAATGAAAAGCGACTTCATACATAGCATTCCGGTCACAGCAACTTCCTATCAAAGAAAGTGTAACGCCTTCTTCCGTGAAGGTATGTGTTATCGTGGCTACGGTGTTTCACACAATATTTTATTTGTACTGTTTTACTTGTTTCATTGTTTTGACTGCAGCCACTCTGGGTCGATTTTTCCTTCCATATAGGCACATGAGTGACTGTGGGGTAAGTAGTTTCCTTACCAACCACATGCTTCCGCGTTCAGTCCCACTGCGGGGCACCTTGGACAACTGTCTTCTACTATATCCTCGAGCTGCCCAAAGTCTTGTGAGTGAATTTGGTATACGGAAACTGAAAGAAAACCGTCGTATAAATGTGTGTGAGAGTGATTGTGTGTGTGTGTGCGTTTGTGTGTCCTCCCGCCATCACTTGACAACCGATGTTGGTATGTTAACAACCCCGCAACTTAGCGGTTCGGCCAAAGACCCCGACAGAACAAGTACTAGGTTCGATTTGTTCGACTATGTGTAGTGCTTCAGCATGGTCGCAGTGAAATACCTGAAACATATAAAAGAATAAGTCCTTTCAGTTGAATGCTGGGGTCGACGCAATCGGCACCAAAACCGTGGTACTCCGTGCACCTGTTCGGGTAGCGTCGACTTGATGGAGGGAGCGAACTAATGTAGAGTACCCAGAGTTGATCACTATGAACAAGTGATCACTATGCGCAGGTCTTTCGGTAAAAACTGAACACACTCTCGTTGTCCTCGACGGGTGAGTCCCTCGCCTATCTCGATATCTATATCGGCCGGTACTGATTCCAAGCAATAATCTACATATACCAGAGTGACCAATTTCTTTCAATTTCAGGCGCAAGGTGATAATGACCGGCCGTTACAATAATAATGGGAGATGGAATGAGAAATGTCACAAGAAAAGAGGTAAGTGTAGAGTAGAGGAAACGGAGGGAGGGAGGCAGGAAGGCAAGGAAGAAGAAGATGATGATGATGACGATGATGATGATGAAGAAAAAGAAGAAGAAGAAGAAGAAGAAGAAGAAGAAGAAGAAGAAGAAGAAGAAGAAGAAGAAGAAGAAAGAAGAAGAAGAAGAAGAAGAAGAAGAAGAAGAAGAAGAAGAAAAAAGAAGAAGAAGAAGAAGAAGAAGAAGAAGAAGAAGAAGAAGAAGAAGAAGAAGAAGAAGAAGAAGAAGAAGAAGTGTTTTCTTTTCGACCCCTTCCAGGTTCATAAGGGCCGGTTTCTCGGTTTCAGTGGCAGAGAAATTGCCCTCCTGGACGGGACGCCGATCCGTCGCAGAATTACTCATTTTCGCCAGCTGAGTTGACTGGAACTACGTGAAATTAAGTGTTATGTTCAAGAACAACGCATCACCCGGTCCAGGAATCGAAACCACAATCTTACGATCATGAATCTAATACCCTAACCACAACGCCACACGACTCCATCTCATGTATTAATACTACCTATATATATCCTTTTCTTTACATACACTTCTGCAACATTTTGCTTAGATTCCATGCGAGAACCTAAGTGCCTTCTTTTTTGTCTGGCTCACCCTGCTGCTAGTGAAGTTAAACAGATGGTGAGATGTCCTTATATGAAGCTAATAGCTTTAGCAATTAGGGCGGCATGCTGGCAGAATCGTTAGACCCAGGGTGGGCAATAAAGAAATAAATATCATTACCGCGACGGAGGCGGCGAAATGGCAGAAACGTTAGCACGCCAGGCGAAATGCTTTGTGGTATTTCGTCCGTCGCTGCGTTCTGAGTTCAAATTCCGCCGAGGTCGACTTTGCCTTTCATCCTTTCGGGGTCGATAAATTAAGTACCAGTTACGCATTGGGGTCGTGTAATTGACTTAATCCCTTTGTCTGTCCTTGTTTGTCCCCTCTATGTTTAGCCCCTTGTGGGTAGTAAAGAAATAAGAAACGTTAGCTCGCCGGGCGAGATGCTTAGTGGTATTTCGCCTGCCGTTACGTTCTGAGTTCAAATTCCGCCCTGGTCGACTTTGCCTCTCATCCTTTCGGGGTGAATAAAGTAAGTACCAGTTACGCACTGGGGTCGATATAATCGACTTAATCCTTGGTGGTAGTGATGATGATGATGATGGTGGTGGTGGTGGTGGTGGTGATGATGATGATGATGATAATGATGTTGACGATATTGACGATGAGGATGATGATTAATGATGATGATTGCATTCATTGGTGTCAAGAAATAGGCCTTCGTCGTGGATTTCGTCAAGCAGATTACACATGCAATTCTCTTTGAAACCAGACCACAACACCGGATCAAAAACTACAAAAACAAAAATTTGTAAGACATACTGGTTATTTGTAAAAAAAAAACCATTAGCGTTCTACTTGCAACCGATTCGCTGGATCTTAAATATATCCTCTCTGTAAGTATATAATCCCGAGTAATGCACGACAGAATCCTTTTCATGATTATATAAAAAAAAAAAATTCTTCCTTTATTAGTTTTTGGATATAATGATGCAGAGTGTTTTATGTAAGGAGAAATGAATGAGCTGATAGGAAAGAGACTGGCGTTAATGATTCTTCGAGATATGTAGATGAAACTAGACGACTTTATGGGTTTATGTGGTCTGAGATGTAAAAGCAAAGTTAAATACTCTCAAACCAGAAACCATCACCTAAAACTGTAGCTCATAACCATTGTTTAAACTATGGACACTTTTAGTTCCTGTTTTACACTATCGGACTTCCATAGTTATTCTATGTGTTTAGAAAAACAACATCTTACGATATGTTTATATTGGGTTGGTGCATAATTATTGCGGCTCTTTTTCAACAAATTTCATTCAACAAAAATAATGATTATTCCGGAGCATATTCACCATCTACTTCAATGACTGCTTCCTATTTGCTTGGCAGAAGGGCAGACCGTCATTTAAAGATGTTTTTGTTAAATATTGTTTTTGTTAAATAAGATTTGTTGAAAAAAAGGTGCAATAATTATGCACCAACCCAATAATTAAATATTATGAATAATTTATGAAAAATGTTAAAATATTTTCTGTATTGTAGTATTTTAACGAATTTATTGCAGATAAATTTTAAGAACAAAATTCCTGTTTCGACTTCCAGGGTCATGTGATCATCGTTGGGAAACACTCGCCTGAAGCAAACAAATATACATGAGCTGAAATGATACAATATAGCTTTAGAATAGAGGGGTGGTCAAGGATGAATATCCTTTTATTGTGTTTCCTAAAACAACGTCGATGTGAAATAACCACAACAACAACCCGTGCGTCGGACATCATTTAATTTATTCAAAATATCTTAGAAAAGAAGATTTAATGTCGACGTGGTTTTACGTAATATCGATCATTTTAGATCAATCAAATTCTTTCGGCTCGTTGTGATAATACAAAGCAGCTATCACTTCGCACGTTTCTGATTTAATCTACAGAATATTTCTCTATAGCCACAAAGATGGATTGGGGGAGAAACTTGTCGGTGATACTTAACCTGAGTTTATTACGATGTGGTCTTCCCATCAAATGTTCAAATTCAATGATATGAAAAATCAACACGGACAGAACTTTTTACAAATTTATTAATTTTTTTAAAAATATTGTTGTATCTCATCATATATATACATATATATATATATATATATATATATATATATATATATATATATATAGAAAGATGAATAATCTTGTTGCAGATTAATCAAAAGTTTAACCGATACCTTGGTAGCAAAAATCACAGCAGAAGAAAGCGCGGTTGGAGGTACAACCATATGGTGTTGCAACCGTGCGTTAGTGCGGATAATTGAATTTTAATATTATTAGTGAATTGAAGAAATGGAGTTGAACGAAGATTGAACAGAAATCCTTTTATTGCATTCTACACGTGTTTCGAAAGCCACAATTTACCAAATTCCGATTGAATAAGGAGACCATATTGTGTCTTTCTCTTCAGGAAGAAATAGGAATCAATCTTCGTTCAACTCCATTTCTTCAATTCACCATATATATATATATATATATATATATATATATATATATATATATATATATATATATATATATATATATATATATAATTGCAGCGTGGAAGGTGTGTGTAAGCCATTTAAGAAACACACAAAAGCCGTTCGATTCACTTCAGCATTTAAGTTTAATTTGTCAAAACATTTTCGTACCTTTAAGACCGCGACCTGTTCACTGCATCTGAGAAAGTAACAGTTAGTTCGTTACTTTCTCAGATGCAGCACGGATTTTTGTCAGTGAATAGGTCGCGGTCTTAAAGCGACGAAAATATTTTGACAAATTAAACTTAAATGTTGAAGTGAATCGAACGGCTTTTGTGTGTTTCTTAAATGGCTTACAAACACCTTCCACGCTGCAATAGTTTTCGTTTCAGCACACGATCTCAGATCAAATCACTTGCTATGCAGGTACATTTCACTATATATATATATATATATATATATATATATATATACATATGTATTTATACTTTACTAATAAAGCTTAAAAGACATCACAGAAACTGCTACCCAGGATTCCACGTCCACGTTACCGTCCGAAAATCTCAATCAGATCTGCCCGACGAACGCGAACGGGAAGGTTCTGAGTAACGTTTTTGTGATGTTTTTGCAGCATTATTAATAAAGAATACTACTCTACCTCCGGTATACACACACACACACACACACACACACACACACACACACACACACACACAATATATATATATATATATATATATATATATATAGGGAAAGTTTACGAAAACAACAAAAGACTGTGTGTAGTGGCAAACGATCTTTATATATGTATGTATGTTTGTATGTATGTATGTATGTATGTATGGATGTATATATGTATGTATGTATGTATGTATGTATGTATGTATATATGTATGTATGTATGTATGTATATATGTTTCTGTCAAAGAAATCCACTCACAAGGCTTTGGTCGTCCTGAGGCTATAGTATCGGCCACTTGCCCAATGTACCACGCATTTGAATGGAGTTGAGAAACATGTTGTTTGGAAAGAGACTTCTTACCGCTCAGCCACGTCTGCGCCTAATACGAATAAGAAAAATATACAATTCTTACTTTAAAATGGAAATCATTAGCTACAGTGCGTGGATCAGTTTGTTTTGTGTTTACGATTGTCAGCGTAGATATACACCACCTTAGCAATCCTGGTGTAAATGTATTTTTTTAGTGTGTATGTGTAATAAATAGACAGAGAGAGATAGAGAGAGAAAGAGAAAGATTGAGAGGGAGAGAGAAAAATAGAGGCGCATGGAGACTGAGTGTATAAGTGACAAGAATCTTGAGATAATTTTTAATTAATGATCACGTGATTAGTTTTAGTTAACTAATTATAGCCAACATTGATTGATCAGAGCAGGTGATCAGAAACCGTTCTCTTATTACAGCAGATTATGAAGACAAATTTCTCTTTAATGAAATGACGCTCCTGAGCATCAGCGATGAAAATGATAAGGCTGATGATGGTGATGATGATGACGATGACGACGATGACGATGATGTAGACGCCGCCACCGACGACAACGACGAAGATGATGAAGATGATGATGATGTAATGATGATGATGATGATGATGGTGATGATGGCAATGATGATGATTCGGAGAAGGCGGAATGGCAGAAGGATATCTATCATTCGTAAAAGGCTTT
The DNA here is from genome assembly GCF_006345805.1 of Octopus sinensis. Classification (NCBI taxonomy): domain Eukaryota; kingdom Metazoa; phylum Mollusca; class Cephalopoda; order Octopoda; family Octopodidae; genus Octopus; species Octopus sinensis. The sequence continues at coordinate 60,102,271 of NC_043002.1, read as the reverse complement.
GGAATAAAAGTCGGATTTTTTCTTTAGACGGGTGGTTAATTGCAACACCAATGATTTTTTCACTCACTCTTCTCCAATATCAGTCACGGCAAATATTGTTTCAGTAAAGGGTTGTCAGTGTATATATCGTAATGAAGAAGCTCAAAGAAGCAGAAATACAATTTTTCTCAGCTTCTGATATACTTGTGCTTTTGAAAATAGCAAGCTCAAAAGTGGCTGTAAATCCGGGACCAATCTCGCATTTTAATTTCTCTGTCACAACGTACTTACATTAACCATGTAACGAACGCGCGCACAAACACACACACACATGTAAGTATATCATGTACATATATACATGTGTATTTATATATGCATTCAAGCGCCAGTATGGTTTTCTGGTAAGGAGGACGCTTTTGAACCAAATGGCCCCGCGTCCAGTCCTACAGTCGTGCTATTTTGGCCAGTTGCTTTTTTAAATATAGACTCGGGCCGAAGAAAGCCATGTGAGTGGAAACTGAGAGATATACGTTGTATATATATGTGTGTGTATTTTTTTTATCTAGTTTCAGCTCACGAGCTGTGGCCATGCTGGAGCACCGCCATTTGGTGTTGCTACATGGTTTTACTTCACGAATGCTGTTTAGCAACTGCCATTTGGTGTATGAGAGAGTTTGATGCAGCTGCCCTCATCTGCACCTCCTGCCATGAAGTTGGTTCATCTGGGACACCTGACAGGAAGAGATCCAGTTTTATTTTAAAGACATCTGCATCCACCCCATGCAGGTCTCTCGGTTTCTTCGGGAGGGTATTGAAGAGTTGTGGGCCTCTGAAGCCCAGGCTATAACAGTATCTGGTCCTACATCTTGATGGCAAATTTGGAGTCCTTGGCACTATGCAGTGGCGCCCAGTTCTAGCATTTGTGTAACTCTCGATGCCAAAGTTTGGGACAAGTCCTTCTAGGATCTTCCAGATGTATATTACGGCATATCTTTCTCGCCTACGCTCTAAAGAATAGAGTCTTAATCTCTTGAGTCTTTCCCAGTAGCTTATATGCTGCACAGAGGCTGTCTTCTTCGTGTAGCTTCGTTGGATTGCCTCAAGTTCTGTGATTAACTTGACACTGGATGGTGACCATAGCTGAAAGCAATAGTCAAAGTGGCGTAGGACAAGTGCCCTCCAGAGGACCATCATGGTTTCTTGGTCTCTTGTTCTAAAGGTTCTAAGAATCCATCCGGTCAGCCGCCGACATTTCATTGTCAATTTAGCAACATGCACATGAAAAGTTGCATCATCACTCATGTAAATACCCTGGTCTCGCACTGATTGTGCCTCTGGGATTGCAATCCCTCCAGGTCCAGTGTATTTATTGGATATTGCATTTAGTTTTGCACGCTAATAGCATAAAGCTTGAAACTTTTCAGCATTGAACTGCATGCTATTCTCTTCAGCCCACTTATATATTTTGTCCAGCTCACATTGCAGGTGCATAATGTCTTCAAGGTTCTGTATTGCTTGTGAAACTTTTGTATCATCTGCATAACTTGTGATCGTGGCTCTCTGCGTAGCTGAGGGCATGTCTGAGAGAGCCATTATGAACAGTAGTGGTCCCAAAACAGTGCCTTGCGAAACACCGCTCATTATTTGCGTGCTAATGGAAGTGGTGGCTTCTATCCTTCAGAAAGTCATGAAGCCATTCTCCCAATTTTCCAACTATGCCAAGATCACACAGTTTGTGACATCATTCCATGATCTACTTTATCAAAGGCCCTTGCAAAGGCCTATATGTATATATATATATATATATATATATATACATATACACATACATACAAGTCTCATCAATAAGTATCCGGACTGTTGCTATAGTAACGAAGCTAAAGCACGGAGAGTGAAGCCGCTTGGCACAGATTGTTCTGTAGCTCTGGTGTGCATGCGCATTAAGTTTTAACGTTCTAGATCACTTCCGCTATTTACAGCAGTGCTTGGAAGGAAGGTGTGTAGCGTGTGATCATCGCATTGACCATGACAGAGAAATTTGTCATGGCGATACCTGCTGAGAGGCCTACACAATTTTGCAAAAAGTGTATGGTGAGGAGTATATGAGCCGTACACAAGTGTACGAGTTGTTTATATGTTTCCAATACTACCGAGAAAATGACAATATTGAACAGTGGGACTGAATTCGGAATCATGTGTTTGGGAAGCAAACCTCTTACCACGCAGCCTCACCTGCTCGTAATGCAAGTGATACGTTAAATAATATTTTTTTCCAATTCTGAAAATCGAAACATTTTATATGTAAATAATATTTTTCAACATGTTTCCGTTATTCGTCTGTGGCAATGCTGGGGCAACACAATCGATACCATTACTTCTTTTTAAACTTGTAACTTATTCTATGTCGAATCACCAAGTTTCGGGGACGTAAACAAAGAAACACCGCTTTCGAAGCAATGGTGGGACACAAACGCAATCACACAGACACTGAAACACATACATATACTCACACATGTGTGTGTACACATTCGACGGGCTTCTGCCAGTTTCTATTTTCTAAACCCACTCACAAGGCTGTGATTGGCTCAAGGCTATAGTTGAAGACAATTACCCAAAGTTCCACTCATTCAGATTGAGCCCGAAGTCGTGTGGCTGGGAAGCAAGCTTGTTACCATACACCCGCCTCTGCGCCTATATGTTATTTATTTATTTCGGCAAATTTCAATATATTTTATTGCATATATATTTGTGGTTAGTAACACTACCGTTGCCACACTCCTTGAAGTTTGATAAATTCACTAGAGTTACTATCACTCGCAGACAAACGAGAAACCTGTTATAGATTAATTGGTGCAGTAACTGAAATGTGTTCAAGATAAAGAAGATTCTAAACAATTCCGTACGGATGGAGAACTTAGGTTTTCGTTCGTAAAACTATTAGCAAATCACATACACGATATAGTTTAAAATATGTAGTTTAAGCAATAAATACTTGGAATATTCAAGCACAGTTATCTCTTACAATCGCCTATTAAATGTAATATTAGACTTAGCTTTTGAAAGTAATAGCGTAATTAAGACAGTGTGCACAAACATTATAATTGAATATTGGTTTGAAAAATAGCTTTTCGTTGGCATATCAATAGATTTTGATCAGACACTTTTTCGCAAAGAGATTGAGATAAAAATGGGAACAAATAATTAGTTTTAAACAAAAGACAGGAGGATAAGAAGAACTTGGTTAGAATCGGATGCAGACGGCTTGTGTTTATATAATAGTTGTAACACTTAAACTATTATTCGGGACGAGGAAGATTGTAGGTGGTCGGTCGGCTTACTGTAAATGGAAAGTATACTTCACTCTAATCACATCCTGCCGTCTTATAAAATGGTAATATAGATATCATAATGTAATATTTGGTATACATCTGTCGTCGCTTATCACGGAGGGTTGGTTCCAAATAGACGTAGCAAAGTTTGGGTTTGTTAAAACATGTTTGTGACATATTTAAACTGCTAAAAGACAAATTCATTACAGCTACCAAGGAGAAAATTTTTCTCTTATGGTTAAAAGCTGTGAAAACACCATATCTGTTCAGTGTCGCCCCCTTGAGGATTCCCACATATCGATGCTTCTAATTCTTTAACAGTTATCCACGGTAGATGCTGATATTACGGTAATTTCCACGACCTGGGCGGTCTACTGGCGCAAATCAGTCAATGTTTTTTTACTATATTTTAGCTAAAGCTACGCTTTGATAAGTCTGTCTAAAGTTGCCTCTCTAAGATATGTCCTATTGATTTCGGCCAAAGAACTAGAAACATCGATGTTTGAGAATACTGATTGGGGGTTAAAATATGTCATAAACATATACATATAGGCACAGGCGTGGCTGTGTGGTGAGCAGCTTGCTTCCGGTTTACCGTGATTCAGGTTTCGTGGGATTTGTGTGAGATTGACGTGTGATTTGTGTGAGTTTTTTTTTTTTTTTGGCTGTGCGACATTTTTCCTCTTGTGTGATGGAGAGGGATCGAGTGAGGAGTTATGAAAGTTTAAGTTGTTCTGTGTGAAACTTTGAAACCTGCCGGTCCTTGCACTATGTGTCGTCTGAGGAAGAAATGGTAGCGTGCCTGAAGAAAATAGACAAGTCTATGGAAGAAAGAATTTATGCTGAACTGACAGAAGAAAATTACGAAGACATAAGACTGGAAGAGGTAAGCATGTATAAGGGAATGCTGAAAGTGAGGGGAACAAAGTCAATGTGTTACCCCTTCCGAAGAAGTCTAAAAGAAAACGGCGGAAAGAATGGTAGTTTATTGGACGTACTCGGTGTCAGCTGGAAAAATTGGGAACATGTCTACAGTACAGATAGAAAAGGCATTAAGACCAGTCTGGGAAGGGATTTTGTACCTTGCCAGAGGTAAAAAAAAAGTTTGGAATGATACAGGTCCAGTTTGAAAATGTAGCTACCGCCTGGCTGCACTTGGCAACACAGCTGAAAGCGAAAGAAGTAGTTCTTCTACCCGTATAGGTTGGGAGACGTGCTTCCAAGGTTAGAGAGGGTAAAATACGCCCAGAGGGGGTGCTATACAACTTGGAACGGAGGACAATGTGATGGTCCTACATGCCACCAAAACACCCCATAGGAAGTGGGAGGAACACAACTTTGACATGGGAAATGGTGAAGAAAAAGAGCAGGAAGACGAGGAAAAGGACACACGAGGTGAAGGATTACCCCAACCCACACTCACCTGACACCCACCCACACCTAACTTTATCCCAACCACTCTCTCCCTGCTCCACCAGACATGAAGACAAACAAGCACACAGAAGGCCCAAATTTCCCTACCCTCGACCTTGAAAAAACATATTGTACAATGGAAAAAATGAAGAACTGTTTAACAAAATAGACTTGTGGGACAAGGCTATAAAAGTGGATGTACGAGGAGTGAAAGTGTGCCCGAGTACGTTCGTTGTGTAGTGGTAGACCCAGAATATATGGCGGAATTGAAGGACCATGAGGTAAATCAAGACTATATGTCGTGGTTCAAGATATTGGACATGGCGATAGAAGTAAGTTTTCAAGATATTTAAGAAAGATATAATGTAAACATTCTTTGGAAGGATAGTAATTAGCTGTCGCTAAAAAGAAACAAAAAAGCATTATAAACTAGTTTGAAAATAAAAAGATTGTATTAACAGGTTCAATGGAGTCGCTCGGAGGTGGGGCCGAGCGATTTTATTTCATCTTTTATTATACAATTTCATTCATTCCATTCGTTTTGCATTTTGGTCCCCCACTTTGTGCTGTCTCCTTGGTGTAAAGCCTTTACGGCCAATTTTCGTGAAATAAAGAAGCTTGCTTCCAAACCACATGGTTCAGGGTTCCTTGGGCAAGTGTCTACTATTGCCTCGGACCGACCGAAGCCTTATGGGTTCATTTGGTAGACGGAAACTGAAAGAAGCCCGTCATATATATATATATATATATAATAATATAATATATATATATATATATATATATATATATTTATACATATATATAAATATATATATATATGTATACATACTTACATATATATATATATATATTTATATATATATATGTGTGTGTGTGTGTGTGTGTATGTGTGTATAGTCCCGGGACGAACAAAGACATGGGTGGATTTAGTACACATAACCTAAAAGAAGGCTGTCTTCTATATCCCGCTCTCTCTCTCTCTCTCTCTCTCTCTCTCTGGATATATATATATATATATATATATATATATATATATATATGCACAGGTGTGCATATAACTGCAAAACAAGATGGGAAAATAGTACTCGAATATATATAATACTCTCTCTCTCTCTTTCCCTCTATTTAACCATCTCACATCGTCTCTGATGAAGTGATATTTTTAATATTCCTCGCCTTTTTACATGTCCCTGTAAATTATGGCGCCAATTCAACCCCATCTACCGCCCCTTAATCCGTTCCCATCCCAAAATGATACAAAGAACTTTTTCGCATTTCAGCTTTATAGATATTGATAGTAAATGAGCGGAAATCGAACCGGTGAGTGTGTTTTATGTATGTATGTATGTATGTATGTATATATTCGTGTGTGTTTGTGCTTGACCCCTACCATCGCTTGACAACCCATGTTGCAGTGTTTACGTCCCGTAACATAGCTGTTCGGGAAAATAGACTGACAGAATAAGTACTAGGCGTACAAAGAATAAGTCCTGAGTCAATTTGTTTGACTAAAGGCGGTGCTCAAACATGGCCGCAGTCAAATGATATATAATATGTATATATAATATGTAATATATAATATATAATTAACATACAACCCTAGAAACATTGAGGCTCTCAACACTATTGTACAAAATCTACGTATACTCACTTGGGATCCAAAAATGAACAAAATTCTGAAAGCATAAATTCATTAAATGCAACAAGCAACACAAATCGCTGAAAAAACTTCTGACAAATGCGAAGTTTTACATAACCACGAAACCAATGGTTAAAAAATATAAATGCCCAAATTTGGAACATACCTCAAGCTGCAGCAAGGCTTGCAGTTTCTATTCAAACACAGAGAGATGTACACAATTAAAATCAACTTCACTTGTGCCTCCGAAAATCTAATTTATGTTATAACTTGATCAGGTTGTGGACAGACAAGTATAGCGCTACACAAGGAACACATCTTTTTTATCACACAACAGAGAGATTAGTTTGAGTGAATATGTAAAGAGATGCGCACACCTCACAGTTTTCCCCATGTACCAGACAAAAGAAACAATTTCTGTAGAAGGACGTTTAAATAAAGAAAATTTATTTATGGAAAAATACAGAATACGCCTATGTCACTGCCACTGATAGACTTAAGACAATTAATAATGGCAAAGGTCTGTAGGTACGTGGTACTTCGTTTTCCAAATATACTATGAATTATACTAAATAGTTTTTATAAATCAGAGTTACTTGCTACTGCGTCGGAAGTGCTTGTTACATTATTTCTTTTGAATTAATAAATTTGTAGTGGTAGAAAAGTAAAGAGCAATACATCGGAATGATATAATAATATTTTTATTATATGATGCAGCACGGAATTTTGTCAGTGAACAGGTAGCGGTTTCAAAGCGACGAACATATATTGACAAATTAAATTGAAATGTTGAAGTGAATCTAATATTTTTTGTGTGATTTTAAATGGGTTATAAACACCTTCCACTCTGCAATTGATTTTTATTATAACTGAACATGAAAGCAAACATATGTATGAGTGTATATATATATATATGAATGCATATTAATATATATGCTTTATATATATATATATATATATATATATATATATACATAATATACATATATACATACATACATACATACATAAAACACACTCACCGGTTCGATTTCCACTCATTTACTATCAATATCTATAAAGCTGAAATGCGAAAAAGTTCTTTGTATCATTTTGGGATGGGAACGGATTAAGGGGCGGTAGATGGGGTTGAATTGGCGCCATAATTTACAGGGACATGTAAAAAGGCAAGGAATATTAAAAATATCACTTCATCAGAGACGATGTGAAATGGTTAAATAGAGGGAAAGAGAGAGAGAGTATTATATATATTCGAGTACTATTTTCCCACCTTGTTTTGCAGTTATATGCACACCTGTGCATATATATATATATATATATATATATATATATCCAGAGAGAGAGAGAGAGAGAGAGAGAGAGAGAGCGCGGGATATAGAAGACAGCCTTCTTTTAGGTTATGTGTACTAAATCCACCCATGTCTTTGTTCGTCCCGAGACTATACTCATTACTTGCCAAAGGTGTCACGCAGTGGGAATGATCCTGGAATCATATGGTTGAGAAATAGCTTCTTACTACACATCCAGACAAGTGCCTTTTTAACACTATTTGCGGAGTACGGCCGAGCGGTCAAGCTATTGCACAAACGATAGCAAAATCGTGGCTGTTATTGCGAGCCGAGCGCCGCATTGTATTTGTTAGTAAAATACTTCATCTCACCTCTCCCCAAGCCACTCACCTGTAAATGAGTAACCCTGCGCCGGATTGTTGCTACGTTCAGGGGCAATGTTAGATACTATATTCATTTGCATGTGAGAGCGTGTGGCCGGGTAGTTAGAGTGCTCGGCTCACATCTAAGGTCGTGATTTCGATTCTCGGTGACCCGTTATGTCCTTGATCAACACAGCTTATTAATCGCTGCTCCCTGCCACTAAGCAGAAAAAATGCATAGTTTTCGCACTTATATGCTAATTTCACCAGTTCATTCCGTTAATATAACATTTTTTTTTTTTTATAAAGCATGTAGAAATTTATATTTTTCAACGCGTAAATACTGACAGATCAGCACATATAGGATAAAACCCTCTAAGAGCAGAAAAGATTGTCGGCAACTAGCCATGTGGATCGAACTCCCAACCCTTTAATATCCGGTCAGAGTCCTCCAACTTTAAGCTGAACTGTCGACCGACAAATTCGTCGGCAATTTTAGAAATTATAAAGTCACTCAGAAACGCTATTAATAATTTCACTAGGAACGTACCAGCTTATATTGCTACGGAAACAAGGTAACCAGACATATGAGTCACACTTCCTTAATTTGACTCAACTAACAAGTTATTTTATTTTTCTTTCTTAACACTCATCGCTACACAGCTAGTTCACACACCCCAAATCTTAATATTTTATTTAACTTTGTCAAACAAGATTTAAAATTTTCTGTGTGTACGTGAGTTCACGCAGTGTTGTTCAAAGTTAATACCTATAAATACACCATCACTCACTAACCAGCTACATGAGACATACATAGCGCAATTCTCTGAGTCTAGTTCATCGCCAGTTTTGAAAATACCAATGCTAACCGGGTAAGAAAGTGTTTGGTGGTAGGGCAGCGACGGCGAATCTTTAAATACCAACAATAAAGCGTATTTTAAGAATCTATTTTGAAATAATCTCTAGTTTGAAGGCAGTAGATTGTTTTCTCTCTTCTTCCCTCTCTTTCGTAAAAACACAAATCCACTACATATGTACGTATATACGCATGTGGTATGTTGACACACGCATAGAGACACAGAGTGAGAGAGAAAAGAACATGAAAGAAAGAGATAAATATTCGAATAGGAATAGTAGTGTATATACAGAATGATGAGCAAGATTGCCTATGTATAAGTCTATATATTCCGTGTGCATTTTCTCCTTTATGCATATGAGTTAAATATTTTCATTTATGTGTGCAGCTATATGTATATACAACCATCAATATAGATAGATAGATAGATAAATAAATGGATAGATAGATAGCTATATACGTATACACACATACACACACACATATATATATACATGTGTATACATATACATGGATGTTTTTTTTTTCTCTTAACTTGTTTGTTTCGTAATGGAATTGAAATGCATATTTAATCATAAAACATTAAAGATATAAGCAGAAGAAACGAATCTATCCTAAACTAAAACACGCCTCCTTCATTCCACCAATTCCCTTGCCGCAGAAATCTAAGGTGAGATTCACAAATCACATTATATGTCACTCCTGTTGGCAATGTAGTAGAAAGTAGGTGAACACCGTTTCAACGATCAT
>NC_043002.1:60085154-60087654 GCF_006345805.1 Octopus sinensis | reverse complement strand
TTTAGCGTTATTAATGATGGGTTGTGTCTCTCTAATTTAAACTTCAGCTAATGAGAAATGAAAACAACAAGAATTCACGAATGAGCTCTTAAATACGAAAAGCAATGACACAGACATACTGCTGGACGTTTTATAATGTATGTTTCAATGCCAAGCAAATTTTTTGGATGTATAATTCTCTGTAACTACTTTTACATTTTCTGGGCGTTCAGCACCTGTGTTGTTATTAGAAACGTCTCTAGAAAATTATCAATTTTAAATCTCACAACGTGAGATATTCAGCAACAATACTTTGTAGTAAGTATTGTTTGCCAACATAACATGGCAGTCCTGGTTTAGGACGAATGTTGCTGTACTTTAGCCCCAGGAGACATCGTGTCCAGCTAGCTATATGACACGATGTGTAATCCTTATATATGTTCGAAAATATAAGGGCAAACATCGTGTCATATAGCCAGTTGGAAACGATATCTTCTGGGGCGAAATTACAGCAACATAAGTCCTAAACCAGGACTGCCATGTTATCTTTACTAGAAAGGCCTATATATTAACATTTCTCTTATCTAATACCCACCCAAATCCTGTATCGTTGCTTTTATCTCTCTTTCCTATGATATGTATCTGAGTATTTTCTATTTCTTTTCCTCAAATCTTAGGGCGTTTAATGCCAGTTTCCCGTTTTTCATCGAGATCAGAACAAAGCCCCGAAAGTCGCTGAGTCCAAGGAGGAAGCAAATTTATTACATTGAATCTTATATTTGACTGATACTTTGTTTTATCGACCCCGAAAAGACGAATGGCAAAGTCAACCTAGGTGGAAGTTTAACTCCGAACGTAAAGAAACGGTTTAAAATGTTGCATTTCTTCCGATGTGCTAACCATTCTGCCACCTCATCGCCTTTTTATATGCGCCTGTAGCTTAAAAAATCTACATCTAACGATTTGAAAGTGTTCGCCAACAGTCCTGCATCTTTTTATTGAAGTCCTCTAGTCCTTGAGGGACATTGGAACTGTTCATACTACTCGACGTATTTAGTCTAAACGTATGGTTTCGCAATAGCACGTCAGTTTTTGAGGACACTTTCATCGATATTCATCAGTTTTGGAAGACGTACAAATAACAAAAAGAAAAAAAACATCGTTTCTCCTTTAGCTTTTATTTCTTTTGATCGTTGGATTGCAGCCATGCAGGGACATTGTCTTCGATAGTTTAATTGAGTACATAGACAACAGTATAATCTCTTAAGTTTAGGACTTATTCTATCGTTCTCCCATACTGAATTGCCAGGTTATAGAGACGGAAACTTTGGAGAGACAAGCGCAATGACACATATATACACACACACATATAAGTATATATAGTACATATATACATAGGTATATATATATATATGTACGTATGTATGTGTATATATATATATGTGTGTGTGTGTGTGTTATATATATATATATATGTATATATGTATATGTACGTATGTATGTGTATATATCATATGTGAATATATATATATATATATATATATATATATATATATATATATATATATATATATATATATATATATTATATATATATATATATATAATATGTATGTATGTATGTATGTATAGACTAAAGTCCCTAGCCCGGGGCAAAAGTGAAATAAATTTGCCCCAATGTACCGCGCACGGGGACTGAAATCGAGGCTGTGTGGTTGGGAAACAATCCACTTAACAGACAACCGTGTCTGCCTCTCTTCCCACCAATGTACCATACTCCTGTTATACTCTACTACTACTACTACTACTACTACTACTACTACTACTACTACTACTACTGACATCCTACACAACAGCGGAATCCCCTCTCGACAGATTGGTCTGAGGTCCTTAGTGAAAATTTCAAAATCAAACGTGATACTTTTCATTCATCATTTAGTCCCGCTTCCTTAGTGGTGAATACCCTATGGAACGGCTTAATCCTGTTGTACACCACTTAAGGTACATGTTATATCTGTCACTCCGGCCCCATTGCCTCGTCTTTTTCCTCTCACAAACTCGGTTATTTTGTATCCCCCACTTGCCCATGTCTTCTCTTATAACTGTCAACCGACAAGTATTAAAGTGAAACATTGACAGCGTCCATAACTGTGCCGAAGGAATATCGAAGTTCATGGAGGCAGCATTGTCCTCCAGGCTAAATATCATGTTTGGTCTTTTAAAATCATTTATCCTTTGCACCTGCGAGTAAACGAGCGTGATTTCATTTGAATACATCCATGGAAGATGCAACATGTTGGGGCGGGGAATGTGTTTTTGTTTTACAGCCGAAGACAAATAATGTTTCTGTCAATTAACCAGCCCGAAACACAATAACTGAGCTTGCTTCCTCCATGGGTATTATCAAACGAAATCACCAGCCCTGGAGTGTACTCGCTGGTTCAAACGGAGAATGTATGATTTGATCCAGTATTTCAATATTAGAAATAATTTTTACATTAGGAAACGAAATTGATGAGGT
>NC_043002.1:60077654-60080154 GCF_006345805.1 Octopus sinensis | reverse complement strand
ACCCGTGAGGATGAAAGGCAAAGTCGACTTCGATGGAATTTGAACCCAGAACGTAAACACAGACGAAATACTGCTCGGCGTACTAATGATTCAGCCAACTTGCCGCTTTCGTTATCACATGTATAATGAAATTATGACATCGAAAATATATTTATGGAAATTAAACGAAAATATTTTGCAAAATTCGTAAAGAACAATAAAATTGCTGTATTATTAAATTGTGGTAGTCCGAATATTTAATGTGAAATGGGTGTTTATTTGATACTAGTTATTTCATCGATACTTAGGTGGAAATTTGTGAGATTTAGCCATAAGTTGCCCACGATCTTCCAGATTTAGTTGGCAATTAACTCAACTCAACATCATTAATGGTCAAAATCGTTTCACGTGTTTCTCGGCGGCTTTAAGAGCCACAGGGGTCAAAGACCGACCAGTTTGATGGCCACTGGCTAATAGGATATCCGTTTTTGATGTGTGTGTAGTGTATTTAAACGGATCGTACATGGGTCTTAGTATTACAGGCATCCCCGTGTTACGGCTACTCACGTTATGCGATGTTGCGTTTGAGGAAATTGCAAAGTATGATAATTCATTTCGGGATACGGTCTGTAATTTCGCTTTCACGGGAACTTGGATTGCGTCGTTTTAAACTGTTAACAATTTAAAACTACACTTTCATCTTAACCCAATGGCTACTTGCGTTTTAGCTCAGATCAAAGTATATAGTTAACGATTTGAAAAAAAACAACATCACATTACTCACATATATACAAACACATATACACTTGTATATGTAATGCACATAATGTAAGTATGTATGTATATACGTGTATATATGCATGTATGTATATATATATATATATATATATTATATTATATATATTAGATATATGTATTATATATATATATATACATACTATATATGCATATGGATATATGACTACATATACACATATACATATATACATATATATAAACATACATATATACATATATATATATACATACATGCATGTATGTATGTGTGTATATATATATTATTATTATTATAACATATTAAACATATATATATATATATATATACATACATGCATGTATGTGTATATATTTATATTCTAAATTATTTATTATTATTATTATTATTATTATTATTATTATTATTATTATTATATTATTATTATTAATATTATTATTATTATTATTACTACTACTACTACTACTACTATTATGAATGTCTGTATATGTGTACGTGTATATTTCCCTCATCAACACCAATACAACCAACAACAGCAACAGTTATATTAGTAGGTGATAAAATACGTTTCAAAGGAAAACATATAACGTGGTACTCTGTAGCGTATTTTAAAAGTTGACTGAATGACTTTGATCTTAGGTCTGTGAGGATTGACTTAAAAGTAAACAGCCGCCACAATACAATTAGCAAGAACAATATGACCGCTACACCCGCAACAACGTCCGCGTACAATCACTAACATCTAAACCAATGAAACCCACACTATCCTCACTATCAAACCAACAATGTTTTTAATCGAACTTGCTTCAACAGCTATCATTCTACGTACGTGCAAGTGTATCTGTGTGTGCGTTTTTGGACAAATTAGAGAGTTACAGGGGTCAAGACCGGCCACATCGATGCCCACTGCCTTATATTATATTTGTCTTTGATGTGTATATAGTGTATTTAAATAGATCATAAATGGTGATTAGTATCACGGGCATCCCCGTGTTACGGATACTCAGGTTATGCGCGGGTGCAGATCTCAGTGGCAGTAGCAACTATTCAATAATTGAGATTGTGTATGGGTATCTGTGTATGTGTGTGTGCATTACTTACTCTTCCTCAGTCCAATTTTCCATCTCAATTTCATTATTATATCCAAAGGAATAAAACATATTTTCCGCTCTCGTAAAGCAAATCTTACGTGGGCCATTTCTTCTTTAAAACGCCATTGCGGTTTGCTTTACTTTCATTTTCAGATGTCTAGGAAGAAGCTATCAATTAAACCTAAAGGTATTTGGATGAAAAGGACGCGTTAGGTGAATATGCTGGTGTTTTAAAAAACCTTGATGCGGAAGTCAAACGACATTTGCCAAAAACATTAAATCTTGCAACGTCTACAGTAAAAGTAATACGTGACAACAAGAAGAATATTATGTCAGGTGCTGAAGAAGCTACCCCGTTAACTGCCCGGACCTTAGTTTTCCAAACATCTAAAGTAATGCATAATATGGAACGATTTTTCAGTGTATAGATTGAGGATCAAAATCGGCATAATGTGTCAAATAAAGGCGATGATAATTTATAAAGGCGAAGAATAGGATGCAGAAAGAGAAAATGAAAGTTGTGATGAAAAACCATTTTTAATTCGTAATGGTTAATTTGAACCGTTTAACAAGCTCATGACTGGTGAAATTGTAACACTGATACAGAGGCTGAAAATGATTATCCCGAACAGCTGAGGATTGCTGAAAGGGTCTA
>NC_043002.1:60057654-60067654 GCF_006345805.1 Octopus sinensis | reverse complement strand
TTGTAATGTATGTAATTTGCTTTGATCGATGTTCTGTAACTTACGTATGTAAAATATGATATTTTAAAATTTCTCACAAAAATATTTGCTTCATCTTCATTTAAGGGACAATTTTAAGCGTCGCTAATTCCAGACATTTCCTCTGTGATTCCAAAACAGTTTCAATACCCGATATGACAAAGTTTGGTCACACCAAATCCTTAAGAAGAATTGAGAGAGCGCTTGACTCGATCCTGCGTATTTTGTTGTTATTTAATCCCATATCACCTGATTAAAAGTATGAAAAAATTTGCATTTTATCTTACTAGGACAGAGAAAAAACTAAGAGGCAGACGCCGGTGTTTGCCTTAATGTGTTTACCGTTCCCGTCCAATTCCTGGCCTCGATATTAAATGAGAAATATTTGATGGAACTATTGATTGTTTATATGTCACCATATGCTATTGCTGTATGACGAAATTACTGCTTTATTTCTCGGATTTATTTGTTGTTAATTGGAATAAAATACAGAGCAGCTGACATTAACTTAAAAAATATGTATAGTGTAATGTTTATTTCTCAGTTTTTAAAAATGCCGAGCAACACCGAAGTAAGTATATCATTTTCTCACAATATTCTCTTTATTTTCCAATGTTTCGAACTATTCATCAGCCTCAGTTGTAATATTTTGCATTTAATACAAGGCATATTGAGCTTATGTGAAAGCAAGTAGCCCCGTAGTTAGGCAATATTCTAAGAAGTAGATGCAATTGAACTCGAAACAATCCGGCAACGTAATTCTCCGTTTTATTTCACAATTTTCGCTCTCAACATCAAATAAATTTTATTCCCTATGCACTATAGAAATTGCTAGAAGTAATTTATTTCTTCAATATTTTGCGATAAAAGTATCGTCCAAATTCTCATTTGGTATATGGGTCACAGTATGGATCAGCAATCATGCTGAATTATGAACAAAGGAATCTAAATTAGGAACAAAAGGAAAAGGCATAGCTATAAATTCTTTGATTTGTTTGTTTTTACTTTAATTTTTGTTCTTATTCCCCGGAAAACATCAAGCATCATATTATTTACTAACGGTTAAGTCTTGTTTGTCTGATTGATTTTGCTCGAAATTAAATTTGTTAAGAGACTCAAAACATCGTGACTGGGTAGCAGACAGTTGAACTTATCAGACGAGAGTAAGAGGTTATCTGAGAGAAATTATAATACTAAATATAATTAGAGACAAATTATAGATAAAAGTGAATTCAAAGAGAGGCAAAGGGTAAAAAGTAGCCAAGTTAATAGATAGGGATGCAATCAAGAATTATAATTAGTGTTACTTAAATACTACATATATTAAGGAACAATATCGATTTAGTGAAATTGGCTAAGATTATTCAAGTGTTTTACTCCTATTCAAAGATGAAATCTTCCAGAATCTTATTAGCAATTTTGAATTATCATAACCTTTATCCTTGCTTCGCTTTCATTTATATAATTCGTTTAAACATTTTTTCTTTCACTACCAGCAGAGAAACGCATACACACTAACAAATCTATATCTTTGCTTCGATGTTCCTTTGACCTCTCCGTGTTTGTGTTCCTTATTAAAAATAAATAAACCTGTTTGTACGTGTATATATGTACACACACATACATATTCATACATGTATGCCTATATATACTCATAAATCTTTGATTTATTATAGTGTTTTAGTAATTTTACTGTGACCATGTCTTGGGGTTCTTAGGCGATCAATTCCTTGCTGGTAATTTTTTTCTTTTTCTTTTTTAGTCTGCTGCTTATATTTTGTCTCTTTATATGGAATCGAACGCGAATACAAGCGAGCAACGCAACGCTTGCTGTTAAGTGCTAAGAGGCATGATACGTGCACACACACACACACACACACACACACACACACACACACACACACACACACACACACACACACACACACACATACACACTCACAAATATTGATATTTGTATAAGCTGGGGTACCATGGTGGTGCTCCAGCATAAGCAAATGTTTGTTTGGTCTTTTTCGACCTCGAAACTTATGTTTTTCGAAGCCTGATATTTATACTATCAATCATGTTTTGCTGAAACGAAGACGGACAGAAAACGGGCAAGCATATAGCGATAGATTGATAGATAGGCAGACAGACAAATAGAGAGAGATAATCTAAAATGGAGAGTTAGTTATTAATCTGTTGGTAATATATATGTGTATGCAAGTTCTGTGCGCACATGCGTGTGTGTGTAAGAGAGTATGCGTAGACATTCTAGTTAAACTTTTAGCTCACCATTTCACATCCATGGCTCGTCTCTTAGATCTGTAACATCCTATCAGAATGAATAATCCTCATGTGTTTGTGCTGTCAGAGGTGTCCTCTCTGATCCAAACTATCGACAATAATGTATACCAATAAAGCGGCGAGCTGGCTGAATCGTTAATAAACCGGGGAAAATGCTTAGCGACATTTCGTCCATCTTTAAGTTCTGAGTTCCAACGAAGTCGATGTTGCATTTCATCCTTTCAGGGTCGATAAAATAAGTTGTCGAGAGGGGGTAAGGATCAGACATGTATTATAAACTTTGTTGCCTATGAGGTAGAAGTCACAGTAACGCTTTAAGATGACGCAATCGAAAAGAAATATTACGTTGGTTTAAGTGAAGGCACTTTTAAAGGACGTTATGCAAATCAACAGTCTTCTTTCCAGTATATCCGTAAAAGTAAACCCACGAGCGAGGCTTGAAAGCAAAACGCATACCACATGGATGTGGAGGATCGAAGTGAAATCTATACCGTATGTTAAGGGATCAAAGTGATGTATATATATATATATCTATGTATAAAACTGAAATGCGTTTTTACCGCTTGGCTCGCTTTCAATGCCACTACGTCCCGTCCAATTCGCTCCAAAATTTACAGGGACTTGTAGAATGAGGTGACGATGCCCGTGGGCTACCTTAGAAATCCCTATCTTAAAAGGTGTGGTTGCTAGGGGTCATCTTCCTCACTCACGCTATTTCCTCCATTCCCCCCTAACTCCCCTTCATTTATAACTTAGACATTTCCACTCCCGTTATTTAATGTAAAGTTCGTCAGACGGCGTTCTTTGATGTATCTGTCTGCATTCATAGGGAGAATTATCATCGCCACATGCCACCACCAACACACAATCATGAGAACAAATATTATGAATCAGATATTCATTGCGTTCATTTATATATATGTGAGTGTAGTGGGTGTTTTTTTCGTGCCGCCGGCACAGGTGCCAAGAGGCTGGCAGCGGCAACGATCGGTCGGTGCTTTTTACGTGCCACCGGCACAGAAGCCAGTCAAGGCGGCGCTGCAATCGGCCACGTTCGGATGGTGCTTTTTACGTGCTGAAAGGAAGCAACAGAAAGTAACAACCACACTCTTACCCGCGCGTAGAGCGGGTCACATTCAGCTAGTATATATATATATATATATATATATATATATATATATATATATATATATATATATATATATGTATATATATACATACATATATTGTGTGTATGCGTGTGTATGAGTGTGTGTGTTTGTGTGTACGTAATTCTTTTAATATCTAACATCCGTTTTTTCCTGGCATACCTTTACGTCAGGTAGGCTATTTACAGAGTCGCCCGGGCTATTACATCTGAGAAAATAGCGCCATCGTCTAACCTTTTAGCTTCCTATTACTGGGATGTGAGGTTTAAAAAAAATTTCATCCATTCACCATTCTCTGACATGTGGACAAATTTATTACCACGTATACTTAAGATGAAAATAACGCTCCTCAGTTTACTCTTTCAACCGTCTCATTCTATACCCTTTAGGTAAAAAAATACCCCATGTGAAAATTTATCTTAGTTTTAATTCAACTGAAAAAAGAAAAGTTTTTTATATGATGTAATTGATTTGTTCATCAATAAAAGAAATCACGTCTGAAACACCTGTAGTGAACCTCTCCACAATTGTACTATTATTTATACGATACCACATTTGAAATTTTCCTTGTATCATGGGGATTTGAGCCAGCAGTGGAACGTGGAATGCGTACCAGAATGGAACGTGGAATGCGTACTATGTATTTTTATAATTTACATATACGTTGAGTGCCTTTGGTCACTATTTCTGGATGTATGCGTAGGCAGAAGTGCAAATCCTAAACCCTGGTGAGAATGTGTGTGTCTGTACACACTGCTGATGCTATCCTCGATTCTGACTTTGTGTCTTAGCTTTTAAAATATTTCGATTCCATTGGATATTGCAGGTGGTGATATACTGATATACATAATACATGCATAGATACACACACACACACACACACACACACACACACACACACATATATATATATATATATATATATATATATATATAAAGTGAGAAGGCAGTATATATGCTGACATTAACTTATGTCTGTATTCTGTTAAATATTATAAGAAACGGGTATATATCAAAATTTAATGTTTTTACATCGAAGTTTATTCGAATTTCTTTATTCGTTCTTTGTATTTAAACCCAGAACAATAACGTTGCAACGGATAATACGGTTTATGAACTTCTCAGCCTCTACTTCAGGAGAAAATGTTTAGTATTACATGATATTGATGCATTTTGTAATAGGTAGCAAGGAACATTATGTTGGAACGAATATTTAAAGTTGTCATGACCGGATAAGAATAGCGCCTTACTTTCAATATTTATATTGTGTGTTGCATCTATGTGTTGATTTCTGGTTTGTATTTTCTTTTTACTAAACCTTTTATACAAAATCTAGTTTAGTGAGGAATTCTGTAGAGGATGGTAGCTTTATCTGTTAATGTTTTTATATTATCAGTTTTTTCCATACAGCTCTGTTGCCAGAAAATAAAGAGAAGTAAGAGAGAAAATGTAAGAGAAAGTGTAAAGGCTGGAGTGAAACTAAACTTCAAATAAACTGAAGTTACGTCAACTTGATATTGAAAGAAATGCATTATTTGTGAGCAGGCCGTGGAAGAAGAGACTGTGTTTGTTGCCTTTGCTGGAATCCAGCGCTGAAAGAAATAGGAGATGCTCAAAAGAAATTTACAGAACAGCTTTGAGAAAGGTTGCAATGTTAGAACTGGAGAAAATTAAGAAAGATAAAGGAGCGTCGCAAAGAACAAAGGATACATTGTTAAAATCAAAGGTATATTCAGTAATGATGTGTGGATGCACAAGCTCTACAATTAACAAACAAGATAGAAGGAAAATTGATGCATTGAAAATGTGGGTCTAGCGAAGATTATTGACAATATCATGGATAGAGAGAAGGCCTAAAGAATCAATACGGCATGAATTGAAACATGGCGTTACTTTGGAAGCATTGATTGACAAATATTATAATTCATTGGTCACATTATAAGGTCGGATGGCATGAGAAAGAGCATGAAGTTATGGAACACTAAAGGGGATGACCATGACAGGGGTGAATAGCTGGTGTGGATGAAGGATGTGAATAATGAGGCAGTCTTGAATAAGCTCCAGACATGTGAGATAAATAGGAAGAATTGCGTCCAGTATATGCATGAGAGCGGCAGCAAAAGAAAATGGTTTGAGGACACACACTTACACATACACACATCTGTATATTCGTCCTGCGACACACAGGGATACAACAAAATATTCTATTCTATATAGATACGTACACACACATATACACACATGAACGTATACACACTCTCACAAATGCACATATCGAAACATCCACACATGACAAGAGTGATTCAAATAGTCGTGCTTTCAGTTTAAATAGATGAAAATGGCTTGCATAATACGACATTCAAACTAACCAACGTTACAAATATGAGACAACAACCAAATTATGTTTGAGCCATTTCAAATCGTACGTGAATTTCTAATCGTACTGTAGTTTCTAGTTTTAACTTTCAAATAGACTCTGCGCTGAGATAATTTTTGTGTGAGAAATATTAGGTTGTCCGGAAAGTTCGTGTCGATTTATAGTAGCTTACATTTCGGCTTATTTTAGAATATGGTTGAGTCCATAACATAGGATTTGACTGCACTTCCGTTTAGAGCACAGTTTAAGATATCTTTTTTTGGAAGAAGGTTTGTGTTCCTATGACCTGTGTTAATTCTGTAACCCTTTAAAATGCAAGACAAGAAAGTTCATTTTCGGCACTTGATGCTTTGGGAACGAGGCAAAAATTGCTGCAGCTCGGCTGGGATGTGTTACCTCACCCTCCATATTCACCAGACATTGCACCTTCGGATTTCCACTTATTCAGGTCTGTGCAGAATAGTCTTAATGGTAAAAATTTCAATTTCTTGGATGACGTAAAATGATGAATTGTTTACCATGAAATCACCTGAATTATATGTTGATTATATATAGATTATATATAGATTATATATAGATTATATATATTTATATTATTTCATTGACAAATTTATATTATTTTAAACTTATATTTTAAAATATTGATATTTTTAGATCGGAAATCCACCTGACGAATGTCATTTGAAGACATGAAACAATTGTAGTGGCGATTTATTTACTTTATATTAAATTTTTTTATGTATTGATTAAGTCTTCCCTTGTTTGATTTGCAAAATAGTGGTTTTGTCTCGAATTAATATTATATAATATTTTACTATAAAATTGGATTTAATCCTAAATCTGATTTTTTCCCTGTAATTTTGGATTTATTCCCTAATATTTATTATTATTTAATATATTGATAATTTTGTATATTGAGTGTAATACCTCAATTTCGTAAATTATGGAATTTACAGGTAAGATAGAACCGCTATTTTGGGATTCATCTTTGAAAGATATTCCTATACCTTCTAGAAAGGAATTTATTTTGAAACTTATTAATAATGTTAAAGGTTTTATTTCTAGAATTAAATGGAAAGCTTATTACTATAATTTTTATTTATTTAATGATAATGATAGTAGGAATGATAATTTTACCTATAAATTTAAATCTAGAAAGGAACCTCCATTTAATAAAGAATTACAATTACTAGAAGATAATATATGGAAGGTAGTAAAAAATATTGAATTCCATAAATACCCAAATAGAAATAATGAATATTTAAGAAACTTAGCAATTAGAATTAAAGATATGAGAAATATGGATGGTATTATAGTACAATCTGATAAAACTAGGAATTTATATAAATTAGATGTTAAATTATATGATAAACTCTTAGGGAAAGAAATAATTAAAAAATATAAAATTGTTCCAGATGATATACTTTATAATATTAATAAGGCCTCTAAATTAGTAATGTTAAAATATGAATTGGATAATAAAACTGAACCTTATGTACCTTTGCACCCCAGAATTACTCTTAAAGACCATAAAGATAATTTTTATTCAGACCCTAAAGTTAGATTAATTTGCCCATGTAAATCTGACCTAGGTAAATTAAGTAAATTTATTTTAGATAAATATATTAATAAATTAAATAAACTTAATTATTTAAAATTATGGTTTAGTAATAACAATACATTGAAATGGTTTAATAATATTAAAGATAAAAATCGTTATAAATTTATTCAAATAGATATAGATAATTATTATTCTTCTATTAATGAAATTGTGTTTAATAAAGCCGTTATTTTCGCAATGAATAAGGTGGGAATGTCACTTGAAGAAGTTAATGTAATTAAAATGGCTAGGAAATCGCTCATTAAATATAAAAATAAATTATGGGCTAGGAATGATACTAGAGATTGTTTTGATATACCTATGGGAGCACCAGATTCTGCACAAGCTACTGATTTAGTAGGTATTTTTCTTTTATCTGAACTCCAATTAGAAAATCTTAAGATAGAGGGTGGTTTATATAGAGATGATCTTCTACTAATTACAAAGAATTGTACTAATAGGAATCTAGAAGTATATAAGAAAAAACTATATAGTTTCTTTAAAAGATATGGTTTAAGTATTACTATATATAAGGAGAATTATAATGTTAATTATTTAGATGTTAATTTTAATCTAATTACAGGTAAAACACAACCATATCATAACATTAATGAGAACCTTAGATATATAAATGTTAATAGTAATCACCCACATTCTATTAAAAAATCTTTGATTAATAATATAAGTAAACGCATTTCATTACTCTCTTATGATATAGAGATTTTTAATAAACATGCTACTTATTATAATGAGGCCCTTAGAGGGGCAGGTTATAATAGGAATATTAAATTTTATAATATTAAAGATAAAGATATAACTAATAATTTTCGAGATAATTATAATAATAATAATTATAATTGTGTTAGTATTAGTGGTAAAAATATTAGAAATTATAAAAATAAAAATAATAATAATAAAAATAAAAATAAGAATAATAAAAATAAAATTAATAATAATAATAATAATATTGATAAAATTAATAATATTAATAATTCCTTAAATGCTGTACATAGATATAATTCTGTTAATAATTTTTATAAGATAAAGAATTATAAATATAATAATTATAATAATGACAATTATAATAATAAGGTTAATAAAAATAAAATTTGGTTGATAGTTCCTTATGGTCATCAAGTAAAAACGAATATTATCAAAGAGATTTTAGATGTTATAGAACTATTTATTAGAGATGATCGTAAATATAAAAACATTTTCTCTAGTAATAATTTTGGAGTAGGTTATTCCACTACTAATAATGTAGGTAACATTATTTCTTCATTTAATAAATTTAAATTGAATAATTTTTATAAAAATAAATTATTTGATAATAATAATAAAGATAAGACATATATTAATTGTACTTGTAGAGATAAATCTAAATGTAAATTAAATAATAAATGTAATATTAACGATGTAGTGTATAAATATATAGTTACATTACATGATAATAACTTTAAGAATAATAATTACCCAAAAGCGGTTTATATAGGGTCTACTTCCTCTAAAATAAAATTAAGAATCGCACAACATCTGAATTCTTTTAAAAATAAAAACTTAATCAACTCCACTGGACTTAGTAAGTACATTTGGAGACTTAAATCACAAAATATTAATTATATACTATAGGAGCGAATTGTTGTTATTTATGCTCTAATGAGTTTAAAGAAATTTTATTTTATAAGTATGATAATTTACTTAATACAGGTGAAGAGCGCAAAATAAAATGCAGACATAGGTTACTTTACCTATATAATAAGTTTCATGATAAATAACATTAATAGCTCCCTATTAAAGGTTACTTTAGTATAATATTAATTTTAGTTTAGAGTACCATATATTTTTAGTTATGTAGTTTAGGCTTTAATTATAGTTAGTCTTTAATCGGTGTTTCTTTGTTTTCATTAATTTATTATTAATGTATAGTAATATATAACAGTTCATGGAATATTGAGTTTGGTAAGTTAAAACTTTATTTATTTATATTAGATTTATTTTATTTTATTTACTTACTTATTTATTTATTTTATTATGTATAAGTTATATGTATATATGTGGATATATATTATTTATGGATGATATGGGCGTATTTAGCGGTGTATATATTGAGTTTTGTATGTATATGTGAATTTTTACAATCCCTTTGTGTTATATTTGGTATGTTGATATGGCAGTTTTATTTGGGTATTGTTTGTTGCAATATACGTTTATATAGATATTTAGGAGATTGTCCGTGAATATGTAGGTATGGATGTGTATGCATGTGTGCGTGTGAACAAGTGCAAGGGTAGGTGCGGGAGTGTATGAGTGCTATGTAATTGAGTGTGATTATTTATGCACTTGTATACATGCATGTTTGAATGTGCGTGTGATTGCACCCGTCTGCGTGTACACACTCATATATACATTTATTACATATTTCTTTACTTCTTTGAAAGAGTGTATTTTATATATATGTGTATGTGATGATATGTGTGAATGTATATATATATATATATATATATTTTATATATATATATTTATGTTTGTATATGTATTTATTTAATAATCTATTGGGTGTGGGAATGT
>NC_043002.1:60045154-60050154 GCF_006345805.1 Octopus sinensis | reverse complement strand
TGCTACTACTACTACTCCCACCACCACCTCTACTATTATCACTACTACTACCCTTGTTGGAAGCTTTTTTTGTTACCATATTACTCATTGAATTTCTGCTACGCTATGTCAAACCTTTTCTTCCTCCTCTCCTTCCTCTTCTTCCCCTTCGCCTTCCTCTTCTTCTTCTTCTCCTTATTATTATTATTATTATTATTATTATTATTATTATTAAGTTTGTTGAGGTGGCAGAATCGCTAGCGCACCGGGCAAAGTGCTTAGCTACATTCCCCCTCCCCTCGCCTACACGCTCAAATTTCAAATTCCCCCGTGGTCGACTTTGCCTATCATAATTTCGGGATCGGCTTAGCACCATCTTTCGTAATCACTGGCTCTTTGCCAAAATTTGAAACCAATACGACACCATTAATATTTAATATAAAACACGCATATTTGTTTTGTTTTAAGTATTCGACTGTTTCAAACCGTATTTGTTAATTCCTTCTCAGCAGTTATTTCTATTCATTCTTCATGCAGTATCGTTCTTTGATAGTTTTTCTAGAAGATTGCATACGACCACCTGGATTATTTTAGTTTCCTTGCTACGAGGTTGATCCGTTATATAAATTAATTTACGCTTCTAGTTTCTATTCTATGTTCGAAAACTCTATCTTTTGTACTCATTCCGTGTTTATTTAATCCTGTGTAGTCTATTTTTTGTGAGTATAGAAGCGAATAAGAAACTGATCAACTGAGTAATGGAATTACGTATCATAATGTTGTGATTTGATATCTCTTTTTGTACAATGTTGATAGTGTCGCCGCTTTTATGTGTGGTTATTAAAGTGAAGTTCTCTTAACCGAATACCAACAATACATATGAGACATTTCTGTCGCTTGTAAGAGGTTTAGCAAACAGTTGATAAATTTATCGTTGGCTCCGCGTTAGTTATGTACGATGGAATGATGCCAAATCCCAGTGAGAACAGAAACCAAATTTGCTGTCACTGAATAAATAGTAACAGGATAGAGTGATAACTATACTATTAATATTATTAATGCTGTGTTCCTCGGTAACAATATTTCTATACCATTTGAATATTATACGACACTACCTTCATTTCTTCTATTTACAGCGCAACCAAATATATTTTAACATTCATTCTTTGCAGCCTTAATTTCGATATTCACCAATCAATGACGTAAGTTTGCTTTATATTATGGTATCCGCTACGTACATGAATAATGTTTATCATATATTCATTATTCGGTTCAAGTTTTATGCTTATATTTGTTTTCTGTATCAATGTAATGAACACCGGAATGGCTTTTAACTATTTATAGATAATTTTGGTCAAAATTGTAATAAATTTCTTTTGTCTACCATGTTTTGATTGGTTATCTCTAGAGAATTTTGCTTATTCGTTATTCGATGTACTTGCGTGTCTTGAAAAAATCCAAAGAATATCTGTATAGTCATGGCCAAAAGTTCTTTAAAAATTAAAATTGTTATACCCAAGCACCATTCTATTCAGATATATACAACGTATATACTTGGTCATTTGATATAAAATTTCTAATTTTCAGACCGATACTCCAAACGACTGTAGCTCTGATTCGTACATTCTTTATTATAATTGTACTAACTCTTGCAAATAATCGTCTCATGCAGTGTGTATGATATTTTTTGAATGGTGTTTCTCTCAGTTGCATTCGGAACTGTGTCAAACACGAAAATATAACCCGAAAGGACTGCAAGTTTGACCGATACTAGAATTTTGATTTCCTTACTTCTCATTGTAGTTCTTCACAGTAAGGCATTGGCCCTGTTCAAGGGAAACACACATGTTCTGCTTCCATTTTAAACTCATATATGTTTGCTTTCATTCTACATCTTTCTGCTAGGTCTTGAGAGACATAAGTCACTGGTGTGTTCTCTTTCCAAGCTTTTTCCGCTGTTTTGTAATGAGTCAAGATTTATAATTTAATGTAGTATATTTCATGGCGTGTATTTCCTATTGCTACCTTAAAATAGGGGAAAATAAGTTGTTTATCTATTATACTAATTACTTTTCCATTCTCTCTTTCCTAATTGCAGCGGGGAAGGTGTTTATAAGCCATTTAAGAAGCACACAAAAACCGTTAGATTCACTTCAACGTTTAAATTTAATTTGCCAAAATATTTTCGTCACTTTGAGAAGCCGACAAAATTCCGTGCTGCATCCCAAAGCAACGAAAATATTTTGGCAAATTAAATTCAAATGTTGAAGTGAATCTAACGGTTTTTGTGTATTTCTTAAACGGCTTATAAACTCCTTCCATGCTGCAAATGTTTTCGTTTCAGCACACGATCTCAGATCAGGTCACCTTCTATGCTGGTACATCTCCCTCTTTCCAAACCATTTTTCTATTATCACGATCGTTGCATTGTCTTAGTCTTCTTATAAATATGTTCCTGCACTAATTTTGTACAAGCTCGGTTTAATCGGTTTTTATCAGCTTTGGGATACTTACTTGAAACGCTTTTATAGAGTTGTCAGATAAATTCGTTTGTACAGTTCTATATTTAAGAGATGAGGAATTATGTACATTATTTACATTCGACGGGTATTTGTCCTCATCTTGTTTGTTGTTAACACAACGTTTCGGCTGATATACCCTCCAGCCTTCATCCGGTGCCTTGGGGAAATTTCGAACTTGGGTTCTCATTCCTAAGGTATATGCTCACTGGCATATGGCGCAGTGGTTAAAAGCACGGGCTACTAACCCCGAGATTCCTATTTCGATTCCAGGCAGTAACCTGAATAATAATAATAATAATAATAATAATAATAATAATAATAATAATAATAATAGTGATTATAATAATAATAATAATAGTGATAATAATAATAATAATAATAATGATAATAATAATAATAATAATAACACACACAAATGAAAGAGAAAATAAAAAAAGAATATTATAGACGAGTTAGATCAATACTAAAAACAGAGCTCAATGCTAAAACAAGATAATAGGTATCAACACTTTAGCTGTCCCAGTTATAAGTTACAGCTACATATCCTTAACTGGACATGAAATGAACTGTCCAAAATAGATAGGAAAACAAGAAAAATACTGACAGGATCTAGGATGCATCACCCAAAATCTGACATAGAAAGACTATATATACAACGTATAGAAGGTGGTAGAGGCCTTATACAGCTGGAAAACTACTATAAAATAACCACCATAGGACTGCAAAAATACCTACTTCAGAAGGAAGGAAAACTGATCCAGATAGCAGCAAAACACGAGCAAAACAAAAAACTGTTCTCAGTATTTAAGGAAGCTGACAAATACAAACAAGAAATCATATCACCTAATAAACACAAAGAAGAAGAAGAAGATGATGAAGAAACAACAAAAGCTATAAAACAAATGAAATCCAAACTAAAAATAGAACAGCAACGAGCCATGATAAAACGATGGCAAGAAAAGCCCCTTCATGGTAAATAATGCACTAAACTAAACGCAAAAGAAATAGACAAAGAAAAATCCCAGCAATGGACTCAAAGCAGAAACAGAGGGATTTTTAATTGCAGCACAAGACCAAAGCCTCCCCACCAGAAATTACCAAAAACATGTAATGAAAAGAAATATTACAAGTAACTGCAGAATATGTGGAGACGGACAAGAAACAATAAATCATATTATCTCTAGCTGCCCAGTCCTGGCTAAGAAGGAATATATTCACAGACATGACAGAGTTGGAATCTACATACATTGGAAGCTATGCCAACATTATGGAATAACAACAGAAAAAAGATGGTATAGGCACACACCAGAAAAGGTCACAGAAAACGAGAAAGCAACCATACTCTGGGATATGCCGATACACACCGATAGAGAAATTAAGGCCAACAGACCAGATATAGTTGTCAGAGATCATGAAGAAAAAAATGCTTTCTAATTGATGTATCAATACCGGCAGATGACAACGTGTCTCTAAAAGAAA
This sequence comes from Octopus sinensis, assembly GCF_006345805.1. Lineage (NCBI taxonomy): Eukaryota > Metazoa > Mollusca > Cephalopoda > Octopoda > Octopodidae > Octopus > Octopus sinensis. The sequence goes on along the minus strand of NC_043002.1, from coordinate 60,046,174 downwards.
TGGAGAAACTCTCAAAATACAAAGACCTGGAAATAGAGGTAACTAGAATGTGGAACCTGAAAACAGAAACAATTCCTATCATAGTAGGTGCATTAGGCATGATAAAAAAATATTCAGACAAATACATAACAAAAACACCAGGACTTACAAACACATATAACATACAGAAAATTGCACTACTAGGCACTGCACACATCCTACGCAGAACACTTTCCATACAATAACCATCAGAGCATAACAACAAATCACAGCACATACCCAAGGCACACAGAGCTGCGCTCGGTAGTGAAGTGAAAGCACGCTATAAAAATAAAACTACTGAATAATAATAATAATAATGATGATGATGATGATAATAACAATGATGATGATGATGATGATGATAATAATAATAATAATAATAATAATAATAATAATAATAATAATAATAATAATAATAAGAAGAAGAAGAAGAAGAAGAAGAAAGAAGAAGAAGAAGAAAAAGAAGAAGATCCAAAATTATCTTAGGAATGAGAACCCACGTTCAAAATTTCTCCAAGACAGCTGATGAAGGCTTGGAGGTTATATCAGCCGAAAATTTGTGTTAACAACGAACAAGATGAGGACAAATATCCTTCAAATGTAGATAATGTAAATTCGTTTGTATCTTCTGTATCTGAAATGAGGTAAAGTGAATTCAAGTATCAATAATGAGAAACAAAAAAACCTGCATGAGAACCATCAAATACTATGATAAATATATTTTACTAGTTAATTCAAATAGATTTGGAAAGAAGTGAATGAAACGAACGAATTTGTCAGAAGAAGCAATAGATTATTTGTTTATATGTACAAATCATTAAGCACCTCCCCGTTAAGTCGAAACTGCTCTAGGTGTAATGGTATTTAATGTAATGTTATTTTTACTTTTTATTCTTTTATTTGTTGTTCAGACATTTGAATGCGGCCATGCTGGAGCACCGCCTCTAGTCGAGAAAAAAACCGACTCCAGGATTTATTCTTTGTAAACCTAGTACTTAT
>NC_043002.1:60025154-60040154 GCF_006345805.1 Octopus sinensis | reverse complement strand
GTGTGTATATGTGTGTAAGCATATGTGTGTTTAAGCGTGTCTTTCTGTTCGCCTCCTCGTAACTTTACAATCAATGTTGCTTTGTTTACGTCCCTGACAAAGCTGTTTGGAAACGGAGACTGATATAACTACCGGAATTTAAACTCAGTGACGGTATCGAATTTATTCAGCTAAACCATTTAACACTGTGCCGTAAATCAATGACTGAAAGAGACAAAAGATACAAAAGAAATATCTACATTAATCTATTCATTTACAAATGATCAAACCGTTTACTTCAATACATTTTACCCACGTTATACAACAATTAAATTGTTTGGCTTAGTTTCGCGGCAACCTCAACGTACATTTAAGTCGTTCTATGACACGTAAAGTTATGAAGGCAATTTAAACTACTGGCTAAGATTATGAGCTTCCATGATCTCTTATTAACTTATAATGTTGTTATTAACTAATTATCTATCATTCTCTTTCATTAATTTAGAAATTTAAAATATTTCTGCAGTATGCACGGTAGTAAATTTGTAATTAAATGAATAAAGGTATGAAATTCTAAATTTGTACAACAATTCGAATTTATCTTAGAAGTAATGTGGCATATATATATATATATATATATATATATATATATATGAGGTTTAGGTTACTTGAAATATATAATGTGTGTGTGTGAGTGTACATAAACGTGGCTCTGTATGCGTGTATGTGTGTATGTGTGTGCGCACGCGTATATGTATGCATGTATCGTTTAATGAACGCAATAAAATAAGAGCTGCTAATTGCTTCGTGCTGTGGATAAAAGGTAATTCGCTAGGCCTATGTATGCTTAGGGCATATTGGTTGGTCCTGTTTGAAATCCCAGTGTCTGGTATTTTAGAGTGGACGCGTAAAAAATACGTGATAAATTTTGATACAAAAAGTGGTACGGGGAGACCAAGAGTAAAGGAAAACTGACAAAGAGCGAAAACGAAAACTAAGAGCTGTGTCAAGTGTGTCTGCAGTATTATAGGTTGTGTTGAAATATTCAACATTAAAGAGGTCAAAATCTATGTCATCCCGTTGGGCAAAAGAAATTTGCCCATCTGCTTGCATTTACGAATTTGATAATGTTAAGTACTCGTACTATAACAATGTCCATAACGCCTGATATCATTTAAAGTTTGATATTTTCAAAATGCAAAGTATGTTGATAGTAATAATAATAAATGCCCTGATACAGTTCCAGGCAGTGGCTCTCATGACTTTTGATCTTAACTGGTTGGAAGTGTTATCATGTACATTGTTTTGTCTTGGTATAAAAGATGGGCTACAGCAAATATTCTGCTCAATATCACAGATTTGCTTGTCAGTTGTTTGACCTTAACCAGTTGAGCATGTCCCTTAGTGGTTGATGATATGTGCATCTCTGATCACAAGCAGAAGTAGTGGGGGAGCATCATAGCCATGTGTCGAGAGGGGTTCTTTGGAGTTTGAATAATCCACCTATGGAAACATGGGTGTTTCGTTCAACATGCTTAAACAACCCTTATTCAGGGACCTTTTGAGCGGGATGGGTTACTCTACCAGAAGGAAATTCTAACTGGGCCCCATCTGCTAGGTCATGTGCTGTTTGTCTTGATATGAGATCACCATGTCGCACACATATGGTTGTGATGCATGTGACTGATGTACCCTTATCAGACGGGTAGTCATGATGGGTATACTGGGCTTCGTATATTTTACCCCAGTGTCACTTTGATGGCATCCACTGCTCCCTCACCCAATAATAATAATGATGATGATGACAATGATGATGATGATGATGATAATAGTAATGATGATGATGTGATGATGATGATGATGATGATGATGATGATGATGATGATGATGATGATGAAAATAATGATAATAATAATAATAATAATAATAATAATAATAATAATAATAATAATAATAATAATATAAAAGCACTTGATATATTTTCCTATCGGTTCCAACCGTAATTGGCTATTTTCACTCAGACGAAATATTTTCAGCAGATTTCATTAAATTGGTTATTATTTTACGTAATTTTACATTATTTTTACGCAAAATTTTGCATGATTTTAAAAGCTAAAATAGAGAATAATGTATCGAGAAAATATTCAGTTTTCACCATAATTATAACTGAATGTTGAATTTCGAATGTACACGCATTGGTTTTTAGGTCACAAGTTTTGATTTCTAATTAGAATTGATATTTTTACAGTTAAAATTCCCGATGTTACTGCATTGGTACTTCTCTGATAGTATGAAGATTCTTTCAAGTGACATAAATATTCAATTTTGACGATTGCGTCTAAATTACATTTTTTTCCATTCTGTTCGTCGGTGTCCCTTTCTTCAGAGGTTTGTTTTCCTCTTTTTACATATAAATTGGAAAACACTGAAATTCCCGAATGGTTGTTGATACAATTCCCAATATTTTAACACTTAATTTATTTTTTCTTAAGCTTATGTACTGAGCAATCGGTGTCGATTCTCTCTCTTCCATGGGGTGTCAGGAAAATTTCTCGGGAAATTTGAATGTTAAAGCATATGCAAATATTTAAGCACTGATATTTTACTTTCAAAATATGCCATTCCTTGAAATGGAATTCTGAATATAAATATAAACTCTTGGAGTCTACAAATATAAATATTTGTATACTCAACAAGTTCTTTATTTACATTTTATTACATTTACGTATATATTCTTTTTTTCTACTCTAGGCACAAGGCCCGAAAATTTGGGGGCGGGGGCTAGTCAATTAGATCAACCCAAGTACACAACTGGCAATTTAATTTATCAACCCCAAAATGGTGAAAGGTAAAGTCGACCTCAGCAAAATTGGAACTCGAAGAATAAAGACAGATGAAATACTGATAAGCATTTCGCCCGGCGTGCTAACGTTTCTTATTTCTTTAGTGCCCACAAACGGATTAAGTCGATTAGATCGACCCCAGTGCGTAAGTGGTACTTATTTAATCGACCCCGAAAGCATGAAAGGTAAAGTCGACCTCGGCGGAATTTGAACTCAAGACGTAACGGCAGACGAAATACAGCTAAGCATTTCGCCCGGCGTGCTAATGATTCTGCGAGCGCACGGCCTTACGCTTACGTATATATTGTTTCTTTGTTGTCTTCATAACTATACTTTTCAAAGGGTTTGCTGGTCTTTTCCTTTTAATAATTGGTTGTTTCTCCTTGGTAATTTCTATTATTCGACCTCGAAGCAATACAGGTATGTTTTAATAAACATTTGGAAATACTTCAATGTCGTTGAATTGCACGTTATGTGTGTATGTTATAAAATTCTTTTCACATTTGCTTCTTGTGTTCCCGTGTTACAGAATTTTAATTATTTTCGCTTTATGAATTCCATTGTTGATTAAATTTAATGGGTATTGTTTTCCAATCAGTGTTTCTTTCATTTCTTTTAGTCTGTAATCTCTTGTCGAATGATTAGAGACAATTGTAGGAATTCATTTCTGTAACGTATATGCAATATTATGTCAGATACGTTCCGAGTGTCATGATGTAAATAACCTGTATTGTCTTGAGAATGGAAGTTTAAAACTATACGTTTATTCTAGTTTCTAAGTTCTCACTTTTTATCACCTCAATATCTAAGAAAGGAAGTTAATGTATTCTCTTGTAAATTGAATGTCAGGGTTTATTTTGTTTATGAGATTTTAAACACATGATTGTTAACATATGATCAAAATTGTCTTTCCATGAAAGAAGACGTCATTCAGTCTTTTTCATTTGCCTTTTCAAATAATTCCTGAAATTATTTTAATATTTGCTTGAAGAATTTTCTTGATTTTTGTATTGTGATATATCAAGAGTATGATCTCGTAGGTTGGTGTAAATTTAGAAGTCATTTTCATGACTGATTTTGATGGTAAGTTGCTTTCGAAGTAATATTCGGTCGAATATAATGAAGCCCATTTATAACACATACCTTATAACTGCAGCAAAAATAAATGCGTGTAGCCAGTAATTTCATGCATATGGGGATTCCACAGTTGTGCCGAAAATAATTATAGACGCACATATGCACACGCACACACACACACATGCAACCACATACACTTACATACACACATACATGCATACATACTCAATGTACACAGTATTGAAATAAAAGTTGCGAATATTTTCTTGCCATGGAAAATCGGTAAACCGGCAGGTTTAAATAATGTACTCGTGTCGCCAACCAATATTTCAGGCAGAGTCCACATGGGTAGCCCTAATTGAGAAAGCTTGAGAAAAATCGAGAAGGTTGATCGTTATGTCCAAAAATTTATTATGAGGTGTGTTTAAGGACGGTATTTACTTTTTGTTGTGTCAATTCTTTAGAATTTTCAAAAGCTTATTCTGTATCAAATTTCAGGGACATTTCAGTTTGTTAGATAATTTAGATTCTAATCCTTTACGGAGTATGCGAGGGGGGTATCGGAAACCGGAATTTCGCAGTATTATTTTATTTACTTAGTTTTAAATTTTTACAGTTTCAAAGTCTTCAACAAATTTCCCATTTGAAGAATTGCAATGGTCCATACGCGTTCTCCACTGCTTCAGTGTTGGAATGCTTGCAAAGACATGCATTTTAACAACTCCGTTGTTTTTTCTTTACCGCTTCCACATCTGCAAATTCTGTAGCACCAGATTTCGTCACCAGTGATGATCTTCGAATAAAGGTCCGGATCAACTACCAACTGTTCTTTCAGCTCGCGACGTGCATTCATTTGTGACTACTTTTGATCTTCCGTGACCGATCAAAGTACATTCACAATTCTGCGCTCCAAATGCAATGGCAGGAGCTCCAGGACATGTTAGTCATGTCGACAATTTCGTTAATTGCTCGGTGTCTGTGCTCCAAGTTCATTTCATGAATTTTAACGACGTTTTCATTTATTCGGGAGGTCGATGGTCTCACTGAACGAAATTGGTCCTGACACGACAGGTAACTATTCCTAAAGCGTGTAAATCATTCGTAAACTTGTGTTTTGCTCATAGCAGCTGCCTTGTAACCTGTTTGAAGCATGACAACTGCTTCGGCCGCCGTTTACCCCAGCAGAAGAAAGAATTTCACGGAAGCACGCTATTCCTTCGTTTCGGCCATCGCAAAAATCGACGAACAGGAGAGAAAACCAGCAATACAAAGACGCACCACGGGGCAGAATCACCTCACAGAATAGCACCGGTCGGCAGCCAGATGCCTGGGGGTCGCATCAAGTGGCGTCTAGAGGCGCTAGCCGGAACTACAAGGCGCTTGACCCACAGAGAACATTCCGGTTAATTATGGGTAGCACCTCGTATTTATCTGTGTGTTTCTTCAGTCTCGTATGTTTCAGTGAAAGAGCTGCGACCATACTGGAGCACCGTCTTGAATGTTACATTCGAAAAAACTATTCCAGGAATTAAATTTGAAACAATGTCTGATAAAAAGTATTTCGTCATTTTTTCCCGACCTGCTAAGTTTCGAGGACGTAAGTAAACGGACATCGCCTGGCGTACGGGGATGAAATAAACACACGCACAAATACTCTCTCTCTCACACACACACACACACATCCATATATACGACAATAGTCTACACGTTTTAAATCCACTAGCTTCACTGACAAGGCATTGGTCACCTCATGGCCATAGTAGAAGACATTATCCAGCTTCCTATCGTGCTAGGTAATGGGACTGAACCAGAAACCACATGGTTGCCAAACGAGCTCCTTACGCACACAGCAATGCTATGCCTGTGGCGAATGATGTGCGTGTGTGTGTGTGTGTGTGTGCGTGCATGTGTGTGTGTACCTGCGTGAATGTGTGTGTGTATGTGTGTATGTGTCTGCCAGTCCGTCTGTCTGTGCATCAATGCAAAAGCGACGATTTGATTAGATGCAAACATAAGGACAAATTTATTTTGACTAACTGGAGTACGATCTGTACAGCATGTGAAAGTGAGTTGTACTTATACATGAAAAGGCTACTCTTGAAACCGTTCTGTGTCACGCTGGATCTCCCTTAGAACTAAATTAAGGGTACGCGAGTGGAGTACTTAACCACTTGCACATTAATTTTACGAGCAGGATTTTCCGTTGATTGAATCAATTGGAACACTCGTCATTGCACCCGACATAATGCCAGTGAGTGTGTGATAGGTTATTTTACGTCTCTAAGATAGCAATTTAGTAGCTATGTAATTTGGGGATTATTCAAAGCGAAAATCACCCTTAATATGTGTGTTCTTGCCTGTGTCCCTGTTTTAAACATTGTCTATGTTATTGTCCCTGTAGTACTTGGTTACATTTGTAGTTATAAATCAAATCCTTTTTATTTATTCTAAGTAACAGGCGTATTTAAGAGATCAATTATACGAATCCAAGCTATTTCCATAATTTTCCGCTTTTCTTTGTTTATAGCCGATACTTATGACTTAAAGCGCCTGTTCTAAACCCATAAATTTATCATTATATTTGGTCCCGAGAATAAAAGAACAGAAAATACTGTTGTATCGAATGCACTGTTTGAACACTGTTAAGTAGTTCACCGCAAATCCCGGAGGATAATATCTAAGCTAGCGACGTTTTCAGATACTTAAACTCATTTCAGTAATGGTAGCCATAACGTTTTGATGTGCGTATGTAAGTTGCTGATTGAGTCATCTCATATATTATATGGGCCGCCATATTAGTTATATTTTCTGACATCAAAGTGTAGGTATGCATTAGAGTGTGTATATATGTAAATATATAACTATATATATATAACTATATGTATATATATATATATATATATATATATAGATATATATATATATATACATATATATATATATATAGTTATATATATATATATATATATATATAGTATTTATGTATATATATATATATATATCAATATTTGTATATATTTTGCGTATTTGGATGTGAGTGGTTGTGTGAATGTATGTGAGTGTGAGAATGAGGGAGAGAACAAAAGGAAAGAGAAAGAGCAAGAGAGAGAGAGAGAGAGAGAGAGAGAGAGAGAGAGAGAGAGAGAGAGAGAGACCACGGTTGGTCTTTAATGAAAACCTCATTCTGAACCCATTCGTCATTTTCCGTTTCGCATCACACAAGTTTTGATGTTTCTCACTTGGATGTTTCTCACTTGTAAGTTTCTCAGTTGGGGATTGAAATATTAAAAAAAAAATCTGATGATATCTGATTGATCGTGTGATGTCATCGAGCAATTGTACACTGAATGCAGCAACATATAGCGTGATGTAAATAGATCTGTTCATTTGCTATTTCTGAATGCATTATCGCAGCGCCTTTTGCGGTGCACGAATTTATCCCTCGCTTTACAGTCGTCACGTCTCTTGTTCTCGGAAAACAAACTCAAACATATAAATACATGAATTCACAATCACACACATACACACACATGCACGCACACATACAAATCCAGTGTGCAGTACACAGTAACGTGCATAAAAACTAAATAAAAACGGGATTTTATATATAGGACGTGTATAGCTTGTGTGCATCTTATAATTACAAACATCCATCGACATGCAGGTGTGTGTACTTGTGTGTGTGTGTGTGTTTAGAAAAACACAGACTCACACATCCACATACATACATATCTATATCTATCTCTCTGTCTATCTATCTATCTATCTATCTATCTATCTATCTATCTATCTATCTATCTATCTATCTATCTATCTATCTCTCTATCTCTCTCTCTCTCTCTCTCTCTCTCTCTCTATATATATATATTATATATTATATATATATATATATATATATATATATACAAGTGAGTGAACAAACAAATGAAAGTAGCAGTGAATAAGTTTAATTGGATTAAATGTTTTTATTAGAGGTTCTTCTTCGAATTCCACATTACTTAAAATTTCGTGGCCATTGAACAATCCTCTTCAGATATTCGAAGGCTTGTCAGGATTTAATCGGAATTTAGAAAATCCCCTCAATATTTAAACCTCCAGTATAGAGCATTCGTAAAATTTCTTCCTATAACGCTATGAATAAATATATTTCATTCCCAACGGGCAAATTCTTTACCAGGGAATTTTTGTAGGAAAAGAATAATTGGCCCTCTTTGCATCATAAATATGGAAAACAGTTTTCACAGTAATTCTATAAGGTAAACTATAAGCGTAATATTATCAAACATGCATAGACATGCTAAACGTGGAACCCTTAATATGCCGAAAACGTATCCGTAGAATGTTGGATCTGAAGTCACCACCGCTGTTTCCTAGTGGTGTACGCAAGATATCATATGCTGCAATGGAATGCAGTTGCTACGATTCGACCAACGATTGCAATGTTTAATATGGCTAGCTTAATATAGCTTCCAACATTATTCTTAAAAATAATTGAAAGTTGAAGTAATAGATATCTACATCTCAGAGATGTAGTAACACGGTAAAATGAGACAGTCACATGAAAGAAAAGACTAGTACTGCTATTTTGCCCTAGGAAGCACCGCTTCCTGTCGGCCTCGACACATTTCCTATTTCCTTATGTTTACAAAGGGGGAGATAAGCACCTCCATCCAGCATCAGGAAAAATAATATTTTTACATATATATATATATATATATATATATATATATATATATATATAATATATAAGCATTAATGAAGATCTGAGATAGCATGCAAGTCTAAATGAAACACCACCATGATAGAAGTTCCTGAATGTCCACATTCTTAGTTAACTGCCTTAGTTAAGTCACTTCTTTGACAAATGTTTCCCATTTAATAATTAGAAAACATGTTTCGACCCTCTAAAATTAAAACCCTTCATATATTAGGAAACAATTGCTCTGGTGAACAGAGGTTGGGCTATATAATCCAATAGTACAGAGTTGCCACGGCTGTTTGAATAACGATATGAGAAGAGTAAACGAAATTTTACTTAATAACATACACCAGGCATTATGGTAAAATGTTAAGCAAATTTACACAACATGATACAACAGCTACAATATAAACTGATAGCAGAGGAACCACCATAGAATACATTGTATGAAGAAAATGCTTTCAAGAGACAGAATAGATAAATGCAGTGCTAAAGCCGAAACGATAAATAAAACATGTGTATCACACCTAACTAAGAGCTCATAGATTTTGTTTCAGAAACACCATAAACAGAAAATGTTCGCGTAAACATTAAACCACAAATCCGCAAATCACCAGTAAAATTGTACATAAATTTCAGTGCAAAATTATGCAAGTTCACAATTGTTTGATACCAAGTGTTGCATCAAATATGCATATACAACATCTTTTCGATTCAACAAGAATTTACAGAGGAGTATGAGACGTTTGACACGGCTGCTGTAGCACTGCTAATTCGATGTTGACATTTTTGACGTCAAATTTCTCTCGTTTTCTCCATACTGTCTTCTCTGTAGAGAGGCAATGGCCTAGTAGCTAGAGCGGTGGACTCGTGATCGTGGGATCGCGATTTCGATTCCCAGAACAGGCGTTGTGAGTGTTTATTGAGCGAAAACACATAAAGCTCCACGATGCTCCGGCAGGGGGTGGTGGCGAACCCTGCTGTACTCTTTCACCATAACTTTCTCTCACTCTTTCTTCCCTGTTTCTGTTGTATCTGTATTTCAAAGGGCCAGCCTTGTCACACTCTGTGTCACGCTGAATCTCTCCCCGAGAACTACGTTAAGGCTATACGTGTCTGTGGAGTGCTCAGCCACTTTCATGCTAATTTCACTGGCAGGCTGTTCCGTTGATCGGATCAACTGCAACCCTCGTCGTCGTAACTGACCGAGTGCCACGATATGTTTCTCTCGTTTTCTCCGTACCGTCATTTCTCTCTCTCTCTCTCTCTCTCTCTCTCTCTCTCACTCCACCCCTTCTCTCTCTCTCTATCTATAACATGAAAATATTGCTCTCTGTGTTTAGTTATGAGAGGGAGTCTATGTCAATCGTATGTAATTTATCTCTTCTAATGTTTCTTTCATTCTCTCTTTCTCCTTATATTTCTCTCTCTCTCTCTCTCTCTCTCTCGCTCTCTCTCCGATTTTAATATCATTTCATTCATATGATAACGATGTCCATGAAGAGAATGGTTGTTTCGAAGAAAAAGAGAAAATAACTGACTGAAGAAATCGAAAAAGAATCCGCGATGTAAACAGAAAAAAATATAGTCGTATGTATGAGTGTGTGTGTGTATGTATATATGTGTGTGTGTTTGCTTTTGTTTTTGTGTTTGTGCCTCTGTCAGGACTTGACGACCGGCGTTGGTGTGCTTACCTTCCAGTAAATTAGCGGTTGGGCAGAACAACCAGTAGAATAAGTACCAGGCTTACAAAGAATTAGTCCTGAGGCTGATTTCTTCGACTAAGAATACGTTTATGGCGCTGCTCCTGCATGGCCGCTGCCCAATGACTGAAACAAGTAGCAGAAAAGAATAAAAGAATAAACGAATGCTTTGTGTGTTGTTGATTTCTATATGTTGATTCCATTATGTTTTCCATTAGTGAATACATCCTTATGGACAGTTGAGAAACATGTCTGCTGACGTTTTCCCTATTCATATCAAATAATGAATATGCATGATGGCTTCCAGCTGGCAGGATCATTGGAATGTCGGATGAAATGCTTTGCTATATTTTGTCCTGGGTTATGAGTTCGAATCCCGGCAAGATCTGGGTTGCATTTCAATCCATTCTGATTTCGATTACTTAACTTATCAGTTACCTACTGGGGGTAGATATAATCGACCTGCCCCTCCTCTCAAAGCTGCTGGCATTAGACCCTGCTACGAACCGGCTTCTAGGTTGGGGAGGGGCTGTGATTTCGGTCACGTTTATGCCATGGAATCCAGATAACCGGTTTTATGAGTCCTTGTGCTCCAGAAGACAGAAAAATACATGTTACTTCTCAGAGTCTCTCGTCAAGTGGGCTTTACCTATGTTATATCTTCTTATGTTCAGGCTTTAACCTTCATGTATATATTAAAGTATATATTCTTTTCTCTAACTCATTATATTTGTACATTATTTACATTTGACGAATATTTGTCCTCATCTTGTTTGATGTTAACACAACGTTCCCGTTGATGTACCCTCCAGGTTTCATCAGGTGTCTTGGGGAAATTTCCAGCCTGGATTCTCATTCCTAAGGTATTTTTCAATGTTATTATTATTATTATTATTATTATTATTATTATTATTACTTTTTTTTTCTTCTTTCAAAATTGCTTCCATTTCTTGCCGAGTGTCTTCCCGACTCCTAGGGCAAAGAAACTCATAGTATACATTGGTAGGCCATTAAACCAAACTCAGTACTTCGTTAATTTTTTTTTTTTTAAAGTTAAATTAAAATTTCTCGTCCAAATAGGGCCTACTGTCTTGATTCCGTGTTCTCCATATACTGTAAGAGTTTGCGGTGTGTCTCTCTTGAGATGGCCTACCTAATGCATAGTAATAAGCGTATATTACTTCTTTATACTCTTCTCGGGTCCATTTGTTCCGCTTACATTTTTCTTTCTGTGGTGGTTGTGGTGGTGAACTTGGAGGGCTCGAGTTGGGGGATTTCCCGTTCAAGTGACCATCCATGTCCGTATTCGGAGAAGAGTTTGTGTCAGTTGATGACTTTTCGATCCCAGGCTGGCTATTCCCTGGGGGACGCGCTTCCAGATTAACCATAGGACAATCGATTTGGTATACTGATTTAGTTTTCCTTTTAGTTTCCAAAAACATTTTGGTGCTACGTATTATTATTATTATTATTATTATTATTATTATTATTATTATTATTATTATTATCATTCAGGTCACTGCTCGGAATCGAACTCGGAATCTTGGGGTTAGTAGCCCGCGCTCTTAATCATTATATTTGGTTCTATTTCAATTGTTTTCATGCACGGATATGAATATACAAGGTTTGTTTTCTGAATTTATGCCACTATATTTCAAAGTATATCTAACATTAGCTGGATTTCATGCGAAAGAATAATTTCTCTTTTCATTGTTTAAAAAAAATTTGTTTCATCTCCGTTTTAATATCTATGCGTGAGTGTTGGCTTTTGTGATTTTTCTCCTCAGATAACTTTCAGAAATATACGTAAGCTTGTATTTTATTGTCCTTTTATTTCAGTTTCTTTTTTTAAAATTAAATTTAGTTTTTATAAATCCATATATTTTTGTGTGTCTCAATACCTATTATTCTATTTCTAGTAATATTCAAAAACACTTCTTACTTCACATCCTGGGAATACGTGTCTATATGTGAAAGAAAATCTATGCTTTCTTGATAAAGAGAACGGCATTTTTTTCCTTTTTACATTCTGTTCTTCTTAAGAACACCAGACGATGATATGCATGTGAAGTTTGTGTTGGCGATAGTTTTCCTATATGTCTGTTTCATAAACAGTATGTATTATTGTTGGACTTAATTTTTTTTAATTATATTTTTACAGTTTATTAGTTACTATATTGAGAATGAGTGTATGGGTGTGACTTGTTCTGTGTTTAAATAGTCAGACACTACTAGAGTGTTTATATATCGCTATTTTGATTTATTATAATTGTGTCGCTGCAAATTATTAATAATTTTTTTTTACACTTTAACATAATTTTATGGAAAAATATTTAGTATCTTTTAGAATATTATTTTGCTTGACAATTTTTATATTTTTTATTCTGTCAAATTCAAAAATATATTTCAAATTAAATTTCACAATGTGCATAGCGTTAGCGATTATTTTCTTTTATTTTAATCTTAGTAATGCTTCGTCTGTTACTGAGTTGGGTATTTTTCTAGTTAAGTTATATTTAATGTATATCATGGCTCGTATATCAAGGTGGAAATTATTTCTTTTACCCTTATATATATGTATGCTAGCAGAGATACCCGGCGTTGCCCCGGTTACATTCAATTGAAGAATTAGACTTTTCTGTTATATTTTCTGAATGAACTGGAATATCTATGTTTCGAATTTCATCAAAATTGCAGAAGAGGATTATTTCCCTCTTTACACACCTTAAAACAATTGTAATCGTGCCACATGGAAACCAAAACACGAATGATCACAATAAGCAGTCAGTTACCCTACCCTAGTCGTTGCACTCCCAATGTAGGATTCCTCACCATCCAGTTGACAGGTACAGCCGTAAGATGCATTACGAATCTATAGCAATTGGAAGGGCGTGACCCAACTGAAATCAACATTAACAACAGTGTGACGTGAGGGCTTAGGAGAAAATAAAGTGTCACTTCTGGAGTTTGCAAATGACCACTATACTGATACGTAACTGGACAGAATGAATTTAAAATCTATAAATGTCTTTGAATAACCAGTCACTCATCTGGGAAGGCCTTGTAATCAATGTTACCATCTGGGGACTACGCGTGACCGAGTGATTATAAAAAGACTGAATGGAGGTCTGCAATCAAATAACTTTACTCAACACTTTGCAACTGAATCAGTGGAGACAAAGTTGCCTTTCATTTACTTAACATTTTATGCACCACATTGCAGAAATCACAATGTAAGTGTATGTCAAAGCAAACTGTTACACTGTTGTACCATTGAATTAGAAATAATGCCCAACATTATTATGCTCGGGTAACCCTACAGCTTTCAAGAGCACAGCTGTATTCGTTTTTGCTTAAATAAAATGTCAAAATTGTGGGTGTTAAGTCCCCGTGGAGGGGTCTTTCTAACTTTGTAAGAAGATGAAATTTTATAAATATTAATTCATTTGTGTCTAATATCTATGGTTAAAATATCATCAACAACAAAAATATATGAATTGTCATGGGGGTTATGGCCCTTATGCTTAGAATATACTTTCCAAATTTCATAAAGGTCCATTCAGTACTTTTGACCTAATTTTGTATCATATAAGAAATTACTAAAATTTCGGAGTTAAGGTTCCCATTAGGGTGTTATATATATACATACATACATACATACATATATATATATATATATTATATATATATATATATATATATATATATATTTAAACTTCTCTTCCTCCCACCCAAAACACACCAAGCTTTCCATCCCCTATTCCCAATTCCTCCGTCTACGTAGGCTCTGTAGTGACGACCATGATTTTGAGACTCAGTCTCAACGCATGGCTCGCCACTTCATCCTATGTGGATAGCCCCTTACCACTATCTACACCGTGCATCTGCTCTCTCCCCCCGAACCCGCCCTGTAGTCTCCCGCCTCCCTTTTCCCCTCAATTACCACCCCACAACCCTACCTCTCCAACGCACCATTCTTCGAGCTTTTCGGCATCTCCAGTCCGACCCGTCCACTTCACACCTCTTCCCTAACCGACCCCTGCCCTCCTTCAAATGAGCCCATAACCTACGAGACCTTTTGGTCCACAGCTCCTTCCCTGACCCTACCTCCCAACCTGGCTCGTTCCCCTGCTCCCGCCCACGTTGCCACACTTTCTGTTGAAGAGCGTAGGCTCGAAACGTAAAAGACTTGTTTTATTTATATTCCTGAGCGCCATACAAATACAATTGTTTGTTTGTACTCCACCTGCCTTCGTCTTTTGTTTATTTTCATAAAGCTTCCCGTTATATATATATATATATATATATATATATATATAGAGAGAGAGAGAGAGAGCGAGAGAGAGATACACACACACACACAAAGATAAATTGATAGATACAACTGAGTGGGCAAACAAAAATATGAGACACAGCCTAGTGCCTTTTTATGTTGATAAGCCTAGTACTTATTCTATTAGTTTGTTCTTGTGAAACCAGTAAGTTTTTGTGGATGAAATAAATGAACAGCAGTTGTGAAGCACTGATGAAGGCGAAACAAAGACACACACATACACTTATATATATACATATATATACGATTGATTTGTGTCAGTTCCTGTCTACGAAATCCATATATATTGTTGTTGGCATTCTTCTTGTCTTGGGAGACAATGGAGTTGCACATAAAATAATCTACTCCGGCTTTTATATTTCATAT
>NC_043002.1:59982654-60020154 GCF_006345805.1 Octopus sinensis | reverse complement strand
GTGATATCGCAAAGGTTGAACAAGCACCTGGACGAAAACAACCTGTTTCCAGAAAAGCAGAATGGATGCCGCAAAGGCTCATATGGCTGTAAAGATCAACTAATGATTAATAAAGCCATAACTGAAGACAGCCACAGAAAGAAGAAAGGCCTCAGTATGGCCTGGATCGAATACAAAAAGGCGTTTGATAGCATCCCCCACACATGGATCCTCTAAACACTAGCCATTAACAAAGTAGCACCAACAATTATAAAATTCATAGGGCCCCCTATGAATAAATGGCAAACAGTCCTACAGCTCCAAACAAAAGAGGGACTCATGAAAACCAAAGCCATCCCCAATAGAAGAGGAATATTCCAGGGAGACACGCTCTCTCCACTCCTTTTCTGCTTGGCACTGTCACCTCTATCTAATATGCTAAATAGAACTGGATGCGGATATAAATGTTACAGCAAAACGATCAGCCACCTTTTATATATGGATGACCTAAAACTATACGCTGCAAATGACAAACAGCTGGAAACACCATTAAAGACAGTTCATGGATTTACCAAAGAAATAGATATGAAATTTGGATTAGAAAAATGCGCCAAAGTAACCCTGAAAAGAGGAAAACTAGTTAAGAGTAACAACATCACACTAGATAAAACCAATGAAATAAAAGAATTAGACCAAAGCCAAACTGACAAATACTTAGGAATCTATGAACTAGATAAGACACAACACACACAAATGAAAGAGAAAATAAAAAAAAGAATATTGTAGACGAGTTAGATCAATACTAAAAACAGAGCTCAATGCTAAAAACAAGATAATAGGTGTTAACACTTTATCTGTCCCAGTTATAAGTTACAGCTATAATATCCTTAACTGGACACTAAATGAACTGACCAAAATAGATAGGAAAACAAGAAAAATTATGACAGGATCTAGGATGCATCACCCAAAATCTGACATAGAAAGACTATATATACAACGTATAGAAGGTGGTAGAGGCCTTATACAGCTGGAAAACTACTATAAAATAACCACCATAGGACGGCAAAAATATCTACTTCAGAAGGAAGAAAAACTGATACAAATAGCGGCAAAACAAAAAACTGTTCTCAGTATTTAAGGAAGCTGACATATACAAACAAGAAATCATACCACCTAAAAAACATGAAGAAGAAGAAGATGAAGAAACAAGAAAAACTATAAAACAAATGAAATCCAAACTAAAACTACAACAGCAAAGAACCATGATAAAACGATAGCAAGAAAAGCCCCTTCATGGTAAATACTGGACTATACTAAATGCAAAAGAAATAGACAAAGAAAAATCCCAGCAATGGTTGGAGAAGCTCAGCACTCAAAGCAGAGACAGAGGGATTTTTAATTGCAGCACAAGACCAAAGCCACCCCACCAGAAATTACCAAAAACATGTAATGAAAAGAAATATAATAAGTAACTGCAGAATATGTGGAGATGGACAAGAAACAATAAATCATATTATCTCTAGCTGCCCAGTCCTGGCTAAGAAGGAATATATTCACAGACATGACAGAGTTGGAACCTACATACACTGGAATCTATGCCAACATTATGGAATAACAACAGAAAAAAGATGGTATAGGCACACACCAGAAAAGGTCACAGAAAACGAGAAAGCAACCATACTCTGGGATATGCCGATGCACACAGATAGAGAAATTAAGACCAACAGACCAGATATAGTTGTCAGAGATCATGAAGAAAAAAAAATGCTTTCTAATTGATGTATCAATACCGGCAGATGACAACGTGTCTCTAAAAGAAATGGAGAAATTTTCAAAATACAAAGACCTGGAAATAGAGGTAACCAGAATGTGGAATCTAAAAACAGAAACAATTCCTCTCATAGTAGGTGCATTAGGCATGATAAAAAATATTCAGACAAATACATAACAAAAACACCAGGACTTACAAACACATATAACATACAGAAAATTGCACTGCCAGGCAAAGCACACATCCTACGCAGAACACTTTCCATACAATAACCATCAGAGCATCACAACAAATCACAGCACATACCCAAGGCACACAGAACTGCGCTCGGTAGTGAAGTAAAAGCACGCTATAAAAATAAAACTACTGAATAATAATAATAATAATAATAATAATAATAATAATAATAATAATAATAATAATAATAATAATAATAATAATAATATCTGAAATTTCAAAACATCTTAGAGCAACAGGAAGTCCCATGCAAGATTGATTTCATGCAAAAATGAGCATTATTAAGCACAGCGCATATCTTAAGGAAAGTATTATCTGCCTGGGTTTTTTTTTGTGACTTTATAGATGACTAAAGACTCCGGTGCATTTTTACTTCCACGGTGTTTCGAAGGAATAGTAGTAATAATAAATTATAATATAAAGGCAATAGATGAACTCAATACGAGATACAATCAAGAATAATAATAAAAAGAAAGCAAAGTAACATAATTTCAGCCGTCACAGAACTAGTCGCAACAGAAGCAAATGTCAATATGACCACACTAAATAAAATAACACATGTGCAAGCATCTGTGTCCAGGAAAGTAAGTGGATACTCCCTAAAATTTATCCAAATAAGAGAATCACAACCTAAAGAAACGCTTTGGAAAACTAATATAAAAAAAGAAATCGAATATAAAAGAAAGTATCTTTCAATCCTTAATGAAATTAGTAAACAAAACAAGATTGATAATCAACGAGGAAGAAAGAAAAATACTACAGGAATACAAAATATCAATGAAAGACCTAGGAGTGGCTGTGTGGCAAGTAGCCTGCTTACCAACCACATAGTTTCCGGTTTAGTCCCATTGCGTGGCAACTTGGGCAAGTGTCTTTTACTATAGCCTTCGGCCGACCAGAGCCTTGCGAGTGGATTTGGTAAACGGAAACTGAAAGAAGATATATATATAATATATATATATATATATATATATATATATATATATATATATGTGTGTGTGTGTGTGTGTGTGTGTGTGTGTGTGTGTGTGTGTGTGTGTGTGTGTATGTGTGTGTTTGTGTGTTTGTCCACCACCATCGCTTGACTACCGATGCTGGTGTGTTTATGTCCCCGTAACTGAGCGTTTCGGCAAAATAAACCCATAGAATAAGTACTAGGCTTGCCATGAATAAGTCCTGGGGTCGACGTGTTCGACTAAAGGCAGTGCTCCAGCATGGCCACAGTCAAATGACTGAAACAAGTAAAAGAATACTTCTGCTAACTCTAGATTTCGTCGCCAAAATACAAACAATCCGTCAGTATAGGAAACGCCAACAATTTTTTGAACAAATCAAACAGTTCAACTACAATCCCAAGCGATTCTACCAAGAACTTGTAAAATTAATATAAAGATCAATACAGTAAGTGGTGGATGAAATTTGAAAAGATTTATGGTCGCTAAAGGAGCACCTCAGAATAGATCAATTAA
Source organism: Octopus sinensis (assembly GCF_006345805.1). Classification (NCBI taxonomy): domain Eukaryota; kingdom Metazoa; phylum Mollusca; class Cephalopoda; order Octopoda; family Octopodidae; genus Octopus; species Octopus sinensis. Next base: position 60,016,698 of record NC_043002.1, on the reverse strand, counting down.
AACAAAAAACACATTACATGAACAACTCTGGAAGAGGTCACCGAGGCATAGCAAAAGATAATCAACTGGAAAGCGTTAGGGTATAGCATCGTCGCCAATATCTGGCTAAAATATTTAACAGGGATGCATAAGGTGCTGGTACAGAAGTTGAATGAGATGGTAACAGAGCTATAGGCAACATCTGGATGGTTCACAAGAAGGAAAATCATCCTAATTCCCTGATACAGCAAATATATAAGACCACATACCCAAACATTATCGCAGATAATGGCCAGACATCTTGAAGAAAACAACCTGTTTCAGGGGAACAGAATGGACGTTACAAATCTCATATGGCAGTATATATATCAATTAGTGCTCATCAAATCCATAACTGGAGGCTATCAGAAAAAAAAAACGCGTGACTTGAATTGATTACCGGAAGGCTTTTGGCAATATCTCCCACACATGGTTTCTAGAATCACTGGCCATGAACAATATAGCACCAGGGATAATAAAAATATATGGAAAACTACAACAGCTACAGACAAAAGAGGAAATCATAAAAACTAAACACATCCCCATTAGAAGAGGAATATTCCAAGGAGATACTCTCTCTCTACTCCTTTCCTCCCTGCCACAAACGGACCTTTAAGTGATATGCTAAACGGAACTTGATGTAGATACAACTGCTACGGTATATGGATGGTCTAAAACTGTATGCTACTATAAACAACGGGAAACATTACTACAGGCAGTGTATATTTTTACCAAACAAATACATATGAAATTCTGATTACAAAAATCTGACAAACAACCTTGAATAGAGGAAAACTTGTTAAGAGTAACACTATCACGCTAAAGAAAGAAAATTAGAGAATTAGACCAAACCTAGACATACAAATACTTAGCAATCAATGAAGTAGAATTAGTGCAAAATACACAAACGAAAGAAAAGATAAGGGAGGAATATTACAGATGAGTTACATTACTATTGACAACAGTGCTGAATGCGAGAAACAAGATAATAGGCATGGATACACGAGCTGTTTAAGACAATAAAACACTAGGGATATCTTGATGGACAGTAATGAGTTAGAGAAGAGAAAATTTCAAGAGGTTTGGTCTGTTTACATTTCAGTTTTACAAGAGAGGGATGTAAAATAAAGAGCAATTTTATCCATCTGATCAATGTAGAAATGGGCAGGATTGCGATTTGTCTGAAATATCAGGGTAGTATTAGATCTTATAGTAATAGCAATGATGAAATGTTTTTCGTGGAAGGTATATATTCATTATATTACATTATTTTCATGAAGTCTAATGTGGGATGCTGAAGAAAACGTTCGAAAATGTTGCTTTGTAATGATTTTTCTGGAGATTTGTATCCTTAGTGAACAACATTGTGATGCCTTTGTTTATTTCCAGCAATTTGGGGTATGATTTCACTAAGTGGTAGTCAAACGTACAGTGTGATATTTTCGAATATTCTTCACCAACAACGGTAAAACGGCTTCTTTTCTGCATAAATGAGAAACTTTTATGATTTATAGTAAAAATATTTCAACACATTACATTCTAATTTCAAATCCACGAAGGTCAACTTTGCTTTCACCTTTTCGGAGTTAATAAAATTACAGAAACCAGGTGAGCACTGTTGTCGATGGCATCGATATTGGCGGCTTTTGGTCTAATTCAGAATCCGTCATTATTATGAAGACTTTTGCTTCAGCAGAATATGTATACGTAGAATTATCTAACAATATGTAGACATATCTAAGAATATGAGAGTAACATTTTTTTATTTCAATCAGTGTGGAATAGATGTAGTGAAGTTTATGCATTTCCATAATGACTAAAATCAGTCGATTGCTATCGAAAATGAACTTTCTTTACAGTTGTTATTCACAAATGGCGCTTATAACACAACAATACGCAATCACGCACGTACGCGCGCATGCACACGCATATATACATATATGAGTGTTTTTGTGAGCCTGTGTATGTGCGTGGTGTGCATCTTAGTATACCGATGTATTTACATATACAAATGTGTGTGTATATATATATATATAAATATATATATATATATATGTTGTGTGTGTGTGTGTGTGTGTGTGTGTGTGTGTGTGTGTGTGTGTGTGTATGTCTGTGTGGTGTTTGCGCATGTGTCTGCGTGCGAGTGTACGTGTGTTTTTGTGCACGCGATTGATTGGATGTACATTTGGGACTACACGATTCTGTAGAAATCGTACGGAAATAGGTACGCTTTTATGAACAGAAAATGAAGCGTACGTATTGAATTTTTTCTACCTTGTTAGGCAATATAAAAGGAAAGACATTTAACCATTTTATTCCACAAGTTAATAGAAAATCACTTCAAAAGATGCAAAGCGGAAACATTTCTCACGCTAAATTTACTTAAACTTCGAAACTGTGTTTTCAAAAAGAAGCTTAGATGCCGTTTCCAAAAAAGATATATATGCATCCACACACACATGCAAACACACACACGCACACACACATACACACACACGCATACACACACACATATCAGTATATATACATCTGTATATCTGCGTACATCACTACACATATATGCATATATATATATACATATATATATATATATATATATATATATATATATATATATATTATAAGCACATATGCATATACACATACATATATTTACACATGTATATGTATGTATATATATATATAGACGCAGACACATACACATACAAATGTAGGCGTGGTCTTGTTGTATGAAGCATGTGCTTTGCAAACAAATGTTTTCGGGTTCAGTCCTATTGTCTGGCACCATGGGCAAATGTTTTCTGTTATAGCATCGTGCCGACCAAATCCTTGTGAGTGGATTTGACAGACGGAAAATAAAGAATTCACGTTGTGTGTGTGCGTGTATGTATATATGGATGTATATATGTTTGTATGTATGCACGTATGTAAGAATACATATATATATATATATATATATTATATATATATATATATATATGTATATGTATGAAATTATATTTATATATATATATATATATATATATGTATATATATATATATATATATATATATATATATTATATATATATATATATATATATATATATATATATATACATATTAGTATGTATATGTATGTATATATATATGCATAGATGTATATTTATGGATGCATAAATCTTAGTGTGTTGAGAGAAAGGGAAATAGATATAGAGACACAGAGAGAAACTGTGTTCGCTCCCCCGCTGTTGGTGTGTTTCCATAGATTGGTGGCTCTCAAAAAGTGCCGCGTAGAATAAGTAATACACTTAACAAAAAATATGTTGCGGAGTCAACTCATACGACTAGAAATTCTTCGGGGCTGTGTTAGAGCATGGCTGCAGTGTAATGTCTGAAAAGGAAAGGTAAAAGGTATATATATATAAATATATATATGTATATATATATATATATATATATATATATTATATATATATATATATATATATATATATGGTATATTTTATATATTTCAGATTATGTCTATCACTCTGCAATGACTAAGGAAAATAATCTAATGAAGGAGCATATAAGCCTTCGACGGGAAAAAGATGACTTTCCTATCCACGCCAAAGACACGCGTACAATTAACGTAGTTCTCAGGGAGGTACAGCGTGACACAAGGTGACACGGCTGGACCTTTGAATTACAGGTACTGCTCATTTCTGCAAGCTGAGTGTGCTGGAGCAAGGTGAAGTAAAGTGCCTTGCTCAAGCACACAACGCGTCGACAGGAATCGAACTCACGACTTTACCATCACGAGTCGAATATCTTAAACCCCTGTGACACGCACCTTCTTGTTGTGGTAGTCAATATGCAGGCAGGACTACCATAATCTACCATGTCTCGCTTTAGACACATAGTGTAACGTGTTAGGAGTGCAAAGTGACAGCTGGTTCTCCGAAGAGATATCTCCGCCGTGAATGTTCAAGTCTGTCGTTTAAGACAAAAACCAGAAAGGAAGAACAACGTGTAAACTCGAATGAAAAATAAAAGCTAAAGCTTCCCTGAACTACTTATTCACAACCCTCAGTTAAAGGCTAATGGCACTAAGAGTGTGTATCTATGCGAGGGCATATGTTATTGTAATGTTTGTTTGGACAGGGAGGAATTTGTAATGCATCACATCTGCTATTCTCGTCGGATTGTGGTTATAATGTAAATGCGTTTTATTTTTGGATCGTTGTGCATCTAATGTCATGATATATGTGTGTAGTGAAGCCTAATGCCGTAACAAACGTTTCTTCCTTAGTGTCCCGCTGATATATATATTTTTTTCCTTTAGTGAAATAGATAATCTGTGGCTATCTGTCGTTTTACACTATATTTATCCTATGATATAGCTAAACCAGCTGTTTTGTGCTATTTGTGGTCTATTATGATTTATTTTCAGTTTTACAATGAGGGAGTAATGTCAGGAAGGACGGATATAATCTATGAAATACAGAAGATATTAGTTGCACACTAACATTTATGTTGTTGCTTTATTGTATTTAACAAATGAGGTGAATGCAAGCATTTTTCATATTTAGTTTCGTATTTATTATCTCTACGACACGTGATACGAAAAGTGGACAGGAGTTATCCGCCGTGGAATTCGTGATAGGCAACACATTTTGTCTGTGGTTTCTTACATTATTTTTGAGTAAGTTTTAGTGTTGTTATTTATGTTGACTTGTGTTGGCATTTAGGATGTTGGCATTAAGATGGATTTCGCTGAAGTTAATTTTAGTCTGTTGTTTTGGAGTAAGGTTCGAAGTTTTTTGGTGCAGGTTTGAACCCGTATCTGGAGAAGGGTTGAGATAAGTAATTACAATGTTATCTATGTGTGTTGTTGTGCATTGTATATATATGTTTTTTTAATGTGTGTAGGAAAATTGTATACATAGTTATATGCTAGGCGGTGTATAATCCATGAATGTGGGACATATGTGACGATCTGTTTATCTCTGTTGGTATACTAAAGGAAGTTTGACTATTTTTTGATTTGTCGGCAACTGAGTGAGTAAACTGTATTGTTGGTGCGAATGAGAGTTCGAGTGGTATATGTGAATTATATCTTTATACATTTATGCATTTGAAATTTTACGAACGTTTTGTGAGTTGCGTTTCATAGTACTTGTATTAGGGGGTTTGTTTCCGTCGAAAAAATGAAAGGGAGATGTATGGTTTAGTAATACCGAGGTCGAGGTAATTTGGATTTTATGAGCCCGTGCATAATAGCTGATAGATTTCTGGGGTGCTGTTTCATTTGCGATAAATCAGTTAAGATGTATTAGGGTTTTAACTGTTTTACGATATTTAATTTCAGACTTTGGCGTGGGTTTTCTTTTTGCTTCAAGTTATATGTGCTTTCTGCTTGTGTTGAAGCTATGTACAGCTTGTGGGGTCTTTGAGTTTGGGGATTTCCCTATTGTTACACAAAAAAGATCAAAGTCATTGTGCAATTGGAATACACCACAGTTGGCGAGTTTAAACTTGTCTCTTTTGAATGATTCCTGATGGCTATCAATTTAGAAGAAAATATATTTGGTAATTGTCCACACTTGCTGTTGAAATGTAGCTATTTTCTCTGATATTTATTAGTGCTGCTAGTCATGTGTTGTGGTCGCTTATCGAATTGTTTATGATACTAACTGCATAGTATCCAATGTATATTCTTTGCGGTTGAAATATAAAGCACAAAATAATTTATAATTATCTCTCTACTTCACTATGTTTCCATAATCATGTTTTAAAGGTACATTTATAAATTATCATAGGACCATAAATTGAGAGAATTTAAAACATAAGGCAGTATTTTTTTTTACGCTACTCACCAAAAATCGTCATCAGTGAAATTTATTCAGATGCTTCTCATATTACTGTAAGGAAATGATCCCATATTGCTCTTATATTGTTATATTGTGAATATAACAGTGATCATGACTCTCGGTCATTCCTATAACCTTACCACGTTTAGCCAATCTGAAAGCAGCCAAAACACTTAAAGTGCCACATTTTCGATGCCCTCTAGCGTGGGGATGCGCTCCAAGCTAAAAATGCTCGAGACAAGCCATATGATACGATGGTGCAGATACATTTCACTCAAAGATGGGAAAGGTAATGGCATGGAATCTATACGTGCATGTAATCATTAACAGACAGAATTGTGTGTACATTTGTATCTGTTTGTGCATGTGCGTACGTGTCGTTATATATGCCGGAAAGCTGAAATCTACAAGTATTTTTCGATCTCTCTCTCTGTTTATTTTTCCCTTATTCCATTCTATCGAAGAAAGTAGGCTAGGAACGTAAAAGACTTTTTCATTTTTTCCCAAGCATCAAACTAATACACTGGGCTGTTGTTCATACACCTGTCTTCGTCTTCAATTTTCCTATAAATTTCAGCTATATATACACATATATATATATATATATAATATATATATATATACATATATATATATATATTATATAATATATATATATATATATATATATTATATGTGTGTGTGGTGTGTGTGTGTGTGTGTGTGTGTGTGTGTGTGTGTGTGTGTATGTATGTATGTATGTATGTATGTATGTAAGTATGTATGTATGTACGTATGTATGTATATATATATATATATATCGAGAGAGAGAGAGAGAGAAATAGATAGATTAAAATTTGATTTTATACCAAGTTGTAGAAAGTATAGGTTTAACGTGAATGAGAAGGATTAATTACTTAATGAATTTTAGTATGTTATATATTTATATGCTTATATTAACTGTCTTAAAAGCATGATGAAACAGTTCGACTTCGAAGTTACTCTCAGCCTTATTAATCTATGGATTCATAAGATTGAATCAAGGGCGCGAATACATGCATGCTTGGAATAACTGTAAGCCTATAATAGTAAATAATTGTATATAACACATTATTTCCATTTATTCCATTTATTTATTTAGACAAAGCAGAAGTGCGTGTGCCATAACCTTTTGAAGTAATCATGATAAGTCTTTAAATTATGTTAATAGTACTAAGTAGTTTATCATAAGGAATTGCCCATCGATTAATTACAGTTATTTACTTACTGATATGTTGTAAAGACCAACCAAATATTGCCCCGTATTGGGACTGACCATAATTCCGCTTTCGATATAATTGGTCAGTTGAATTTTAAAATAAAGGGCAAGCTAGTAATATCGTTATACAGGTAGGTATACATACATAAATAAATAAATAAATAATAAATGCATGGAAAAACAGTATATGTTGTAAGTGGCCCAAAACCCTTAGGACAGTGTATATAAAACAAACAAATAAATATGTAAACAAGCCCAATTCGAAGGAGTGAACAACACCAGCAGTGTCATTAAAACCTAGAGATAGATATTTGGATAATTGTAAATTAAGGCGGATGGGAGGTGGGGGAATAGGTAAATGCTTTATAAATTTGATTCCTGATAAACCATAAACACATGTTTATCTTTGTCATTGCCTGTAAGCTATGAGCAGAATATGCGTGCATATGTAAGTCCAGGGTTACCTTAGTAAAACAGATATTTTTATCCCTGAGACGGTTATTCCTACCTCTAACGCTACTAAACTTATACACCAACACACACACACACACATATATATATTATACATACATACATACATACATACATACATACATACATACATGCATACATACATATATATAATATATATTATATATATATATATATTAATATATATATATATATGTAGTATATATATATATATATATGTATGTATGTATACGTATATGTATACAAGGTTAGTAGCGGTAGAGGCTGGAATAACCGTCTAAGGGATAAAAGTATCCATTATATTACCAGTACAATTACCTATGTTTAATCCTGGACATACATATACAAGCATATTTTGCTCATAGGATACAGACAATGACAAAGATAAACATGAGGGAGATAGGCAGTCCGTCGCGGAGTAATTCTGAAGCAGACCCGTTCTTGGTCAGTGCATACAGCTTCAGGGATTGATGTGTAATCGATAAGCTCTATGTCAATCAAGATAACTCTTCCTGCTTTCGTCGTCTTCTTCTTCTTCTTCTTCTTCTTCTCGTTTCTTCTTCTTCTTCTTTTCTTCTTCTCTTCTCTTCTTTTCTCTTTTCTTCTTTTTCTTCTCCTTCTTCTTCTTCTTCTTTTCTTCTTCTCTTCTTCTTCTTCTTCTTCTTCTTTCTTCTTCTTCTTCTTCTTCTTCTCTTCTTCTTCTTCTTCTTCTTCTTCTTCTTCTTTTTTTTTTCTTCTTTTTCTTCATTCTTCTTCTTCTTCTTCTTTTCTTCTTTTCTTCTTCTTCTTATTCTTCTTCTTATTCTTCTTCTTCTTCTTCCTTATTCGTTTCTTACTTTTCATTGCCTTCACTCCTCCATCCACCCCTTTACCCCTCACTCATCTCTTCTTTGCTCTGACTGAGGAATGTCATTGTTTTCCTCTGACAATGTTTCATTGAGCAAGATCCGAGCTCCCACCTGTAATTCGGAAATTAGAATCTAAATGCAGAATCCGTTTCGTAGGAGTCGTTTAGTAATCAGATTTTTCGCCACCGTAGGGATTGCTATAAGGAATTTACATGAACCTAGCAGGACCCAAATTCAACAAGAAATGTTTACGGAAATTAATTAAACTTCGAGCACCCGTGTTAATTGTAAGTAAATTCGCAAACAATAACATTGTTAGAAGTACATAGTAAAGTATGGAATTCATTAGCAGTTTTGAAATAGAGGTTTTCTGAAGAGAACTGTTATTAAGTAAATATTTTAATTGGCATTCAAATGAAATGAATATTTGTGTTATTGCTCAAAAGCCTCTTAATAATGCCACCCTATCATCTATCTGTGTTCACACGTTCTGCGGATCTGTTATTGTGTGCGTGTACATGGGTATTTGCTGGTGTGTTTGTGATTATAACAGCGAAATTCCGAGTGGGAAAATGTGCACAATACTTCACTGTTAAAATTATTTTCCACCAAAGATTAAAGCAAAATTAAAATAGAACGTTTGCTTCGGTCAATGACTTTCAAATTGTTTTTCAAGCACTTATTTATTCTTATGTATATATAACCTAAACTATAATCATTCTAGAGTGATTAAAAACTATTACTGACGTTCTACAAAACATCAGAAAATCTGAAACTGAGAAGAAAAGTATATAAGTTTGTATATTAACGTGCTAATTGTTATTCAGCTGCCTGCAAGAAAATGTTAATTATATGGTCAATCAGTAATTATTTTCACAGCGCTATGATACGGAGCATATGATTTTGACTGCGTATACCTTCAGTAGATTTGAAATTATCTGGTAATGTGATATGCTTCTCTAATTCAACTTTTTTCAACACTGTTTTTGACCTTATTCGCTGGAATTACAAAATTCAATATGAATACATCAATTTCTCCGTAGTGTTGGTCTTATGAATATGAAAGATGTATCACTTCACTTGTATTTAAAGTTACCTTTTTAAGGACTTCAGCTTTTTCTAGCAGCTTAATTTTGGGCCCAGTTTTGGAGACATACCACTGTATGTCATTCTGAAATGATGGTCGTGTGTGAGATTAAATTTTGGTTATAAAGATTGCTGATAACCAAATGCCTTAATGGCTGATAGTAGTAGAGCTTGACTTAAAGAGATTCCAATATACGTTGATATACTGTGAATAAGCTAATGACCATGTTTTAAATTTGATTGAATCGGATTCCGTATATGATAAAATATACTTACTTTGTATTACCCTGAAGAATAACCATCAACGTAGACACTCGTCTCAGAGGAATTTTAATTAATATCAATTTCAGAGTTCAACATGGTATTGTAATTTTGTTATTGAAGTTGGGAATACATTTTTCTCTGTTCAACCGCTGAAAACGGATTTAAAGTCCCTCGCCATTGTTATAATCTTGACTCAATCAATTTCAAACACAACCTATCTTATAAATAATTTATCAAAGATTTATTAATGATACAAACTAGATTCTAAACTTAGACGAGAAGCTAAAATACACTTTTATACACGGCAAACCATTTTAAATTGGTGATCTTCTCAGTCGTCTTTTGGCTTGGCTCTATCTGTAGAAGTTTGCCAATATCTCTAGTGATCGATTTATTATCAAAATTAAATCTGAGAACAGTGGATAGTTGAATCTGTAATGTACTATCTATTTAGATGCATAACTTTACATCCTGAATGTAAATCCTAGTCAGATCGACTTCAGCCATTTATGATTTTGGAGCCGATAAATAGATACTTAGTGAGCACTTAGATCGACTGTACCCATTTCTCAATGCATACTATTACACGAAAGTATAGAAAATTTTACTGCCCTTCTTCTTCTTCTTCTTCTTCTTCTTCTTCTTCTTCTTCTTCTTCTTCTTCTTCTTCTTCATTATAATAATAATAATAATAATAATAATAATAATAATAATAATAATAATAATTATTATTATTATTATTATTATTATTTATTATTTATTATTCGCCTTCTTTTTCTTCCTATTCTTCTTCTTCCTATTCTTCTTCTCCTCCTCCTCCAACTCCACCTCCTTCTCTTCCAGATAACTTTTCAAAAGGTACCCGAGAATATTATCTTAATCCGCCAATGGTTCATTGAATCAGATATGGTTTCTATGAGTAGGGTCTTAGAAATTACGTACCAACAGTTGGAACCGATTCATGGGTAGGTTTAAAGGACGGGTTCTGAATTTCGGTATTATGCTGCAATTCGCAGAGGAAAATATGACAGGGCAGAGGGAAGTGTAAAATGATTCCTTTGGAGAATTGAATCGCGAATCACATATGCTATTAATAATAGTACAAATACACACGCACACACAAATGCACAAACACATACACACGCAAAAACACACACAGACAAACATACAGCTACATACCTGTATATAGATATATATCTATATATTCATTTATTCTTTCATTCTTTTCTTTGTTTCAGTCATTTGACTGCGGGTATGATGGAGCACCACCTATAGCCGAAGTAATCAACCCCAGGACATGTTATTTGTGAGCCTAGTACTTATTTTATCGGTCTGTTTTGCCGACCCGCTAATTTCCATCTACGTAAACGAACCAACATCAGTTATCAAGCTATGTTGTGGGGACAAATCATAGACACACACATGCATACATACATACATACATACATATATATATATAATAGATATATATATATTAATATATATATATATATATATATATATATATATATATATATTAATATTAAATTAATATATATATATATATATATATATATATATATTATATATATATTTTATATATAATATATATGTTTTGTGTGTGTTGTGTAATCCTCTAGGTGCAATCCTATGGTCATTATATATATATATATAAGTATATATATAGATATTATATATATATATATATATATATATATATATATTATATTATATATGTATATATATATATAAAATATTATTAGAGATAAAACCACTATTTTGCAAAACAAACAGGGAAAGACTTAATCAATACATAAAATTTTAAAAATAGTCAAAAAAACCGCCACTACAATAATAATGAGGGGAGATAAATTAATATTAATTTTAATATCAATTTAAAACCAGTAGTCCAGCATACAAAAATCTGAGGAGTCAGAAAAAATTCTAATATATGTGTATATTGGCAGGGCTTACTGCTAGGGAGTCGGCCATATGCTAGAAATAGACCATCAACGGTCAAACTACAAGGAAATTCTAGAGGAAAAATACAGCGAACACCAGAACCAATTTGGCGGGCATGACAGATGAAAATTATATAAAAAACAGAATTAAATGCATACCTCGGTTTCAGCCTAACAAGAGAATTACTTATGCAATCCAAATGTCCGTGCTTCGTCAGTGCATCCGTTCATAGTAATGTAAACGGAAAAGCTAACCCCAGCTTTCGTGCCGGTACAGACACGTGTGTAGCTTTACCGATTACACTAGTGATAAAATTTCAAATGTCTTGGCTCTGGCGCGCTAATAAATTTATGAGGCGAAGGGCTGCAGTAAATAATTCACTGCGGTTCGTGCCTAGTACTAGAGAATGTATTTATTTCAATATTTAAATAATAATGAGGGAGATAAATTAATATTAATTTTAATATCAATTTAAAACCAGTAGTCCAGCATACAAAAATCTGAGGAGTCAGAGAAAATTCTAATATATGTGTATATTGGCAGGGCTTACTGCTAGGGAGTCGGCCATATGCTAATATATATATACTTAAATATATATATATAATGACCATAGGATTGCACCTAGAGGATTACCCTCCGAGGCACAAGTCAGGGCGAGATTGTCTGTGGAAGGCTAGCAGTCGCCCATCTATACCGGCTTCGCCTCTCTACACCACCGATGTTATCCAAGGGAAAGGCAAAGGCCGATACAGCTTGGCACCAGTGATGTCGTAACTCATTTCTACAGCTGAATTAACTGAAACAACAGGAAATAAAGTGTCTTGTTCAAGAACACAACACACAGCCCAGTCCGGGAATCGAGCTCACAACCCCACGATTGTAAGCTCTACGCTCTAACCACTTATCCATGCGCCTTCACACACACACACCACGCATACACACACACACACACAACACACACACCACACACACAAACACACATACTATATATATATATATATATATATAATATATATATATATATATATATATATATATTTATATATATATAAATATTAATAGTTATCGCCAAGCTAACATGGCAGTCCAGGAAAATAGGACAAATGCTACTGTTAAATAGCTCCAAGAGTCCATCGTCTCTAGCTAGCTATGTGACACAGAAACCTGTGTCCATTATAACCTTCGAACAGAGAGATTTAGAAATAATATTTCGATATATTAATATTTCCGAGGCTATAGTAGAAGACACTTGCCCAAGGTACCACACAGCGGGACTGAACTTGGAAACATGTTGTTGGTAAACAAGCTACTTACCACACAGCTACTCCTGCACCCATAGTGACTCTATCATAGACGAAAAGGAGAGAAATAGAATCATTCTATTTACATGAGTTCAACAGTTCATTTCTACATTTCCTCCGATAGCTTTTTGACATACATAGTGTAATTGGTCGAGTAATAATTAGTGAAGCAACGCAACAATGTGTTACACAGTGATATATCACCGTCTAGTATGCCAAATCGATAGTTCAAATTATATAAACCATGCAGATCATGCAGACTGCGAATGGTAATCTTTACGGATTTATATTATTGGCATAAGTTTAGTTGGTTAATAATGTTATAGTAGACGTTAACATAAATAAACTCATATTAGAACTGGCAGAATCGTTCAGTTAAAGTTGTTTTCTAGTGAGGATGATGAGAGGCGAATTGCTGGCAAAGTTGAATATTCGCTGTAGCACCAGACAAAGGAAATGAAAAACGATGCATAAAAATATACGTCTCGCTGTCTTGTGAAACTATAATACCTGCAGAAAACTGCAGGTCTTACGGCTATCAACTTAAACTGCAAGTTGGCTAGTGAAAGTAATTTGTGTATCCGTTCAGTAACCCAAAATAACATCGTGGTACCGCGTCGTTGTTGATAAGTTGCATAGCTGTAATATTAGTTGAAATACTAATCAGGAAGGTTGATCTATAGTTAGTGTCGTTATTTGGTGATAAACTTTACAATAGCTGCTCTAAAAAAAGAAGCGATTCTTTCTTTTGTAATATCAGTCAGAACAGAACATTTTCTGATTACTTTATCCCAGGACGAAAAACTTAATTTCCGTTTTCTTTTTTAGTACATTATAAATATAATCTCCCCTATTCCCAATGAGGCCACACATACATATATACATACAAACGCAAACACACACACACACACCTATGTGTGCATATATATGTGTGTAAATATATATATATACAGGTTCATATCTGCATGTATATATACATACATGTGTGTGTATGTGTGCGTGTTTGTGTAGTATGGTGCTCATGTGTGTATCAGGATGCGTATGCGAAGGCACGTGGCCTAGTAGAAAGTGTATAGCTCGAAGGGTTGTAGTTTCGATTCTTAGCCATAGAGCTTCATTTTACTATCTCGAGCCCGTTGAGCTGTAAATGAGTATCGCTGCGATTGGCTGGCATCCTCACCGGAAGTAATGTTGGAGTGTCCGCTAAGTCTGCAAGATAGCATTATTTTTAGGCTGCAAAAATGCGTGAAAATGCAGTGTAACCAGGCGGTTTATAACCTCATACCTCATCCAGATGCGTATAGTTACAGGAAGTCTCACTCTCCGAACTTCCCAGGAAGTTCGCAGAATTTTCCACAAATTTTCATCAGCCCTGGAACTTTCATCCTCGGAACTTTCCAGAAGGTACTCGGAATTTTCCAGGAAGTCCCATCCTCAAATCTCTCATCCGACGAGGAGTTCTCGATAGGTAGGCAACCGACGAGGACTACTCGTGAAGTGCGCAACCGACGAGGACTGCTCTAGAGTTGTGCTATCGACCAGGAGTGTTACAGATGTGGGCAACCGACAAGGAGTGCTCGAGAATGGGGTTAAAACGACGGTTGAGCGCTCGAGACGGGGAGAAAAACGAAAGGATAGTGTTGGAGAATGGGAGTAAAACGACGGGGTAGCGTTGGAGACGGGGAGTAAAATGAATGGGGAGCGTTCGAGACGGGGGGTAAAATGAGGGGGTGCGTTCGAGAAATGGTGTAAAGAAATGGGATGTGCATTGGAAACGGGGAGTAAAACGACGGGGGAGCGTTCGAGACAGGGAGTAAAGAGATGGGTGAGCGTTCGAGACGGGGAATAAAACGACGGGGCAGCGTTTGAGACGGGGAGTAAATCGAATGGGGAGCTCTTCGAGACTGGGGGTATAATGAGGGGGGAGCGTTCGAGACAGGGAATAAAACGACGGGGGAGCGTTCGAGACGGGGAGTAAAACGACGTAGTAGCGTTCGAGACGAGGAGTATATATGTGTGTGTCTGTGTGCGTGTGTGTATGTTTGTGTATGTGTATGTGTGGTGCATGTATAATGTATCTATGTATATATGTATGTATGTTTAGGGAAAGAAAATTAGTTTACTACACACGAGTAGAAATATGCAAAAACAGTTGAAAATATACTTCTGAGTCTTTTAAATACTTTATTTTTATAGACTTAACCAGTTTCACAACGTTGCTGTTTTTATGAAGAGAACACGGATGAAATTCGTAATTGCTTAGGGCGCACAGTAATAGTTTTGATATTATTTACCAAGCCCCAACTCTCATTCCCAACAAATGTTGTCATATTTCTCATACTTCTTCCTCTTGATATGCATTTCGTGTGCCGCTAACTTAAATTTGATTTTGGGGACAGTACTCTGTGTATAGAGATAATTGACTTGGTCTTCGGCTCATTATACGAATCTCACCCGCAGTCTACTTCACGATACTGATATTGTCAACTCCAAGCATCGACTCACTACTTTCACCAGTACATTATTGGCATCAGTTTCACCCCTCTTGAAGGGCCAGGAGGTGTCGTGGGCGTTGCACCTTCCGCCATACTCACCAATTAGAAAAAAGTCAATTATGCGATTTATTATTTTAGACTGTTGCCCTTTTATAACGACATCATTTATTGCCAAAGTATTTTCCCTTTTGATAAGCTTTCGTTATAAATATTTAATGGTCTACTTAGCCGAAAGCACATTTGAATATCGGTTTCTTTTTATGACTATTTATATTCCTTGCACATTTTCGGTCAAATCTCCGAATATCCGTTTTCCCGTTTTTAGATATTTTTATTCTAAATATTTTAAATTTAAACATATTGGTCATTCTAATTTTCATTGAAAGGCGGGTGGAATGAAGGGGATATTTCAGTCACTTTCATTCCAATTCAACAGATAATCGTTATTTCCAAATGCATTAATCGAAAGTTTGGAATTCTCATTAACAGGAGACGTTTTGCGGAGCTGCTATAACTGATCGCTATAAATACAGAATCAGAAAAAAAATATATTGGGGAAAAAAAAGATAATTAACGTTACTTTAAAATTTCAAAAACGAGGACACGGAAGATGTATTTACGAGTGTAAAATATTACATTTACTTAAAGTCTCACGGTAAAATATGATGCCCGATACCTTTATGTGTCTGAGTGTGTGTGTGTTTTGTGTTTGTGTGTGTACGTGCGTGTGTAAGAGTGAATGTGTATGTATATGTATTCGCGTGTCTCTATGCGTGTGTCTTTATGTGTGTGTCTCTACGCGTGTGCGTTGCATGTGGTGTTTATGTCCCTTCATTTATTCATTTAGTCTTACTTGTTTCAATCAGTGCATGTCCGCCATCATGGAACGCCACTTTGAAGTATAAGGTTGGAAATTTTTTTTTTAAATAAGTTGATCCAATTCTGTTCTTTTTGAGCCTGATATTAATTGTGTCTGTGTCTTTTCGTTGAGCCGCTAGGTTACGGAGAGGTAAAGAGACCATCAAAAGCCGTAGGAGATGAAATGTAAAAACGCTCACGCATATACACACCCACAAACATAGATCAATAGAAACTCACTAATGCACAGACAGATGCGTATGTTTTTACAGAAGCTTGTGTATGTGTGGTAAGAAGTTTTTTTCCCAAGGAGGTTGCCTCTGTGTGGCACCTAGGTCAGTTGTCTTCAACTCTATCGTCGGGCCGACCTAAAGGTTGTGATTTCAATTGGTGCATTGAATCTGAAAGAAGTCCATCGTATTTGTGTGTGTGTATGTGTACGTTTGTGCGTCTGCGTAATGTGTGTGTGGGTAGTTGCATCTGTTTATATTTGTGGGTGACGCATCACCATTTCACATATGCATTCATCCATCACCCATCTATCCACACATAGATACGTACCGACTTGCCTACATACATACATACGCGAATATATAAATACTTCCGCAAATCTTTCTCGAGAACCACTACCCTTGAGCTCTTTCCAATTTTTTACTGCTTCCCTGGATGAAAACTCATTTGGTATAAATAATTTTTGTCCCCTACGTAGATGCTGCATTCCCCCAGAATATATAAGTAATTAAGGTTCTATTTTACACTGTATTCCTCTTTTAAACAGCTGCTTACTTTCCAGTTATTTGTAGACATCCCCTGCAATTCTATTCCTGTATATTTATAGGATTCCATGATCATTGGAGAAACATTGTACCTCTTATGTAGTAACAGCGTGATCGGCTACACAAAGAAAAATGATAGAAACCCACTGACAAACGTACAAAAACTTCAAATGAGTTTCAATGTTATCACCGCATCTGCCAGAGCCACAACAAACACCCGACACCGTCGCTTCAACGAAAACCACCATCACTGGCGGCATCAACGCCGTCGTCATCATCATCATCATCATCATCATCATCATCGTCATCATCATCATCACTATCATCATCTACAGAGGTAGAAGCCGTGCAGTCAGTATCATCCCTTAAATTCATTTATATCATAAATTTGCATAAAATCTCAACATGACAAAAAAAACAGTAACATGGCACAAACACATGAGTGTTTACACACTCATACGCACACACACACATATATATATATAATTATATATATGTACATGTACATATATATATAAATACATACTACACACGCACACAGACACACATACATACTCATTCACATTTATTTTGTCGTGCTATCGTTTTTGTAATCAACGATTATATATATGTTTAAAGACATACATGTGTGTATGTGTGTGTGCGCACATATATATAAATATGTATGTACATACATATGAACACGAATGTATATATGTGCGTATATATCTGTGAATAAACAAATATAAATGTATGTATGTTTGTATGTGTATGTATATATATAATACATAAAGATATATGTGTGTGGGTATGGGGTGTTGGGTTGTGAAGAAATCATTTTGATTGTACAAAAAACAACATCCCTAACAAAATAAACAAGCAACAATGAGGAAAAATCGAAACAAAAGACTTAATGGAAAATCGCCTCCAGCAACACCGCAGAATGTCTTGGGGCCGTGAAATCAGATCATTTAATGTAAACATAGCAAACACTTAAGAATTATATTTTCCAATATCAGAATTGGAAATTTGATGCGAGCGAAAGGACGAAAAAATGCAAAGTGAATCAGAACCAACAAGTCTGCCTTGAAGGTGGGTACATCATCACCCCCACCCCCACCACCATCACCACCACCACCACCACTGTCTTTGGAAACGCTGACTACCGACTACTGGTTACTATTACTACCACTACTACTACTGCTTCTGCCCATGCAACTCCTACTACCATCTTCACTACCACCACCATTAAGACTACCACCTTCACTTCTCATACTACTGCCTCGACACTACTACTACATGTACTTTCAACACCCGCAAAACTACTTTTTCTATCACCAGCACCACTATCACTGCTTCTACCACATCCATCACTAATATTGTGTAACACCAATATGACGACTACTCCGGAACATCCGCCATTACTACTTCTACCACAACCACTACCATGACTATTAATACTACTACCATCGCCAGGAATAATGTTACCATCACTTCTACTTTTGCACTACTACTACTGCTAGCACTACAACTGTTTTTATTGGAAAAAGCGATTGACAGAAACGAATGCTATATCTGTGAAGTTTAATTGCCTTACGGATATTATTACATAGATATACATCCTGCTTCCCCTTCCTGTCGAAATCACCTCTGTATTTCATTATTTGTAGGTTTTGATAAATAAAAAATTATTGATTTTGTTGTTAAATTTTAAAATGCAGCATACGCAAGTGAGGCAATATTTCTTTAAATAGCCTGCACAGGGGCCACCTCGATTCTCGCCTTCGCCGTGAACAAGTTTTAATCTTCTCCCTTTGTTCCGTTGCGCCGTTTGGGCTCAACTCGCGACTTTCTTCATCTTACACCACCCCACACAGATTCCTACACACCTCCCACATTCAACTGCGTCTCTACTCCACCAGAACCCATACGCACTATTCAAGTTATTACTCGCTTTACACACCATTACACACACCACACACAAACACCTTCCCGCTCCATAACACTAGTACTCAACACTCCTCATCACCCACACTACACCCCACCACACTCTTCAATGCCGTCACCACTATACGTGCAGCCCTATATACTGTTCAACTTAATACACACACACCACATGCCGTGATGCACACCACATTCACACAACCACATAATGCCTGCACACACACAAATATACATACACATGCAACACGCATAAACACACGCAAAACACATAGACACCGATAACTTTCGCCCACAAGCATACACTATAGGCATGCACAATATATCGTCACAGACACACACACATACACACATACACACGTGTAGACACCACCCGAACATGAGCACATCAACTGCTAAACACAAGGGTTTGCACACGCATGTACGCGCGTACATACACACAGACACACATACGTACCATTCCACACAAATCATACACTAGTTTACTTGTACATATACACACACACACTCAGGCCAATGCGTTGGCAGACACACATGATAACCGCACATATACATACACACGCCCTTACGCACAAATACATACACACCAGTACAGGTAACGCATATCATTCCACATAATTTACCCACAGGCTCACTTACACACACATACACATACACACACACAGGTCCACATATTTTTCAGCCCGCCATACCTACATCCTCACACTCTTACCCCCATTCATTCATACACATTCACGCACTCCATTCACACACAACATTCACACATACACATGCGCATGCGAGGAGAAACTCGTTTGATCGAGTCACCATGTTTACCTCCCATTCAGCCTCTTCGTTCTTGCTATTTCACCATATTTCAATATGGGTAATTCTTAGACATTTTCTCTATCACTGCATTTTTTTCCCACTGAATCGTTTCTGTCGAAAAGCCTAAGCTCCAGACGTAAACAACCTTTCCATTCTTCCCGAGCGTTAAACTTGTTTGTTGTTCCTGCACCAAACTTCGTCTTTTATTTTCTGTAAATTTAAACTATATGTATATATATATATATATATATATATTATATATATATATATATATATATATCCGGTTCCGTTGTCAGCAGAGAAAGACGTGATTGCCTTTGCTCTGTGAAAAAGTTTGCATAGAACGGCGAAATAACCCACTGTAGTTGCAAAACGTAAAACTCTAAGTCACAGAGATCACTACAACACTTTGGTTAAAAATATTTTTAAAAATATATATATAAATATATACATATACACAGTCATTTTCATTTTCGCCGAAACGCACATGGTGCAAAAATAACTGAATCAAGTTATCTCCTGCAAGAAAGAAAAAAGAAGCATCTCTCCTGAAAAAAAATCCCGTAAACCCAAAAAATAATCCAGACCACATTGTTGGATTAAGTATCAATTTCATCTATTTCATATTTTATTTAATATTTTATTTATTATTCTATTTTATCTTTCACTTAGGCCCACATCTTAGTTAAAGTTGCGATCGTCATTTTGTTTTGTTTACATTATCAATAACTGTTCTCGATATAATAATTTTCCAGATACTCTATCTTCTAATTAGCCTTAAGATTAAATTAAATAACGTTTAATATTGATACCGTCAAATTAGCCTTAGGATTAAATAAATAACGTTTAATATTGTTTAATATTGTTAATAATTATTGTTAATTAGCCTTAAGATAAATTAAATAACGTTTAATATTGTCTTAATATTGTTAATAATTTTTCAGATACTCTATCTTCTAATTAGCCTTAAGATTAAATTAAATAACGTTTAATATTAAAAACGTCTAATTAGCCTTAGGATTTAATTAAATAACGTTTAATATTGTTTAATATTGTTAATAATTATTGTAATTAGCCTTAAGATTAAATTAAATAACGTTTAATATTGTTTAATATTGTTAATAATTCTTCAGATACTCTATCTTCTAATTAGCCTTAAGATTAAATTAAATAACGTTTAATATTACCCACACTCTAATATAATATTAACATTGCTAATATATTTTCAGATACTCTATCTCCTGATTAGCCTTAAGATTAAATAACGTTTTTATCCACACTCTAATATAATATTAATATTGCTAATATATTTTCAGATACTCTATCTTCTAATTAGCCTTAAGATTAAATTAAATAACGTTTAATATTAATAATGTCTAATTAGCCTTAAGATTAAATTAAATAACGGTTAATATTGCTTAATATTGTATATATAATTTTTCAGATACTCTGTCTTCTAATTAGCCTTAAGATTAAATTAAATAACGTTTATTACCCACACTCTAATATAATATTAATATTGCTAATATATTTTCAGATACTCTATCTCCTAATTAGCCTTAAGATTAAACAACGTTTTTATCCACACTCTAATATAATATTAATATTGCTAATACATTTTCAGATACTCTACCCTAATTAGCCTTAAGATTAAATAACGTTTTTACCCAAATAACGTTTTTACACAAACTTTAATATGTTAATATTTCTTTTTCAAGTACTCTATCTTCTAATTAGCCTTAATATCTTCCTGTCTTCTCTCGAACATAATTAGATAGATAAACGGATAGACGGATTATCCAGCATGTCCAGAGCATGGAGACGTGACGAGCTGGATTTATTTGTACGAGCATGGGAGTGCGCCGGCGGAGATAGCCCTAGGGAGGTGATTGCGGCTGCGCTGAAGAGCAGAGGCTACAAGAGGACAGCGGCTCAGATGGAGCGAAAGAGACAGGAATTCGTGCGCTCATATGCGCTTGTACGGTCGCACATTGGCGCACTTGATGCCATCTTTGAGAACGAGCGGAGCAAAGATGGCAAGAATGGAGACGATGAAAGAAGTCACCCCCACCTGGTGGACGCCCGAGAGGAGGTTTTGAATGAGAAACCTGCCGGGAAGTGAACCCAGGTGCAAGTTCTCCAACCGGCAGCAAGGGCCATGGAGACGGAGAACCCGGTGAAGAGGTAGAGGGAGGAAGAAGAACTAAAAGAAGGACTGGAAGAGCTAAAGGAAAAGAAAAAGCTCAAGCAGGACCAAAGAGTGAAACAACCAGAAATAGAAGTGGAACCGCAAAGGATGGAACCAAACAGCGCACACGGGTGTGTATGTTCTACCTGAGAGGTTCCTGCTGGCATGGAAAGGAAGGTGCAGGCTGCCGCTTTGCACATCGGGGACCCTGCCACAGAGACACGAGGCAGATGGACAAACCATCAACACAAAGAAAAGGGATGGACCACGCACCACCTGCCCCAAAGCGGAGGTACGCAGATGTGCGCGCCACAAACAGCCAACATGATGTCGAAAGAGCAGCTGCTGAGCAACAATCTTTTTTGTGCATGGCACAAAAGATTGTACAGCAGCTGACCTGGCTTCATCAAACCCAAGCCCGCAGGCGGGACTACCCACTATATACCAGACCACCACAGCAAACAGACGTACACCTCACCTCGATACTCCTACTGAACATCAGAGGACTGCAAACACTCAGTAACAGGACAAAGATCCCGTTCCTGAGAGACTTTGTTGCATGCAATCAAGCCTTATGCATAGCACTTACAGAAACGCACCTGAAACCGGACATAGCAGATGCGGAGTTACACATACCACAGTATGCTGTACTACGGACCGACAGGAAAGAAAGGAGTCATGGAGGTGTTGCTATGTACATCCGTGAGGACCTCACACCCCAGGTCCTCTTGTCATACTCAAACTCGGTGTGTGACACACTAATTGTACATATTAGGCAACTTGATGTAGTTGTGTGTGCTACATATCGCCTCCAGATGCCCCAAGCCATGTGGGCAAGTTTGAAGACTGCCTTATAAAAATAGAAGAAATTCTAACCACATTAGAACAACACATAGGTGTGCTTCTTATGGGAGACTTCAATCTGCCCAATGTCAGATGGCCCGAGGGCCTTTCTCTCCCAGGAATGACAAGATGTGAACGAGGACAGGCGAGGTCCCTCCTGAACCTCATCAAACCCTGTACATGGAGCAGGTAATACTCCAACCAACCAGGGCAGGAAAACACTGGATCTCTGCTTCACAAATGACATGGATCTCATCCATAATGTGAAAGTGACACCGACACTACTCTCGGATCACAACATGATAGAGCTGACCATGTACGGGCCAAAAGAGAGCACGGACATGCAGCCTACAAGAAACCCTCAAAATCTTTCCAGCTTGAACTACCATAAGGCAAACTGGAAACAAATTGAGAAAGAGATCCTCAAACAAAACTGGCCTAAATGTCTCTCCTCGCCAGACATCGACGTGAAACTTCAACAATTCATGTCTGTAATGCAAGCCATATGCTACAAATGTGTCCCAGAGAGAAAGGCCACTGTACACAAGAACAAAATCCCCAGAGAGAGGAAAATTTTAATGAGACGGCGTACGAAATTTTCAAATCGCCTAAACAAACAGATTGAAAGCAGTGAAAAGTCCCGCCTAAAAATAAAACTGTTGGAAATCGAAAAATGTCTGCAACTCTCCCATGAAAAAGAAAGAGCAGACAAAGAAGCCTGGGCTATAGAAAACATAAAATCTAACCCAGAGCTTTCTACAGGTATGCAAAAAAACAGCTACAGTGCACTGTAGAATAGGGCCACTCCTCGAAAAGGATGGCACACTTACAGGAAAACCAATGAGGGTAAGTGAAATACTGAATGAGCAATTCAAGAGTGTTTTCACTCCACCCCTTGGGCATCTCCAAATCACCAATCCAACTGACTTTTTTACCACTGCAGATATAAAATCAGAGGCGGCGACGATAGATTACATCGATATAAAGGAAGAGAGATGTAACCAAGGCTATAGATGAAATGAAAACAGACTCAGCTACTGGCCCCGATGGATTCCCGGCAATCCTCCTAAAAGCATGTAAGAGAGTCCTAGCAAGACCACTGCAGTTCCTCTTTCAGAGCTTCCTTGCAGCTGGCAAACTTCCAGGAAAACTGAAGGAAGGTAAAATATGCCCCATTCATAAAGGAGGTAGCAGAGCGGAAGCCAAGAACTATAGACCTATCTCTCTGACCTCACACATCAGCAAGGTCATGGAACGAATAGTCAGAAGGAAGCTGATCACCTTCCTTGAAGAGAATGACTTGCTGCCCGACACCCAACATGGTTTCCGACCAGGGAGAAGCTGTTTAACTCAGCTCCTACAACACTATGACTGGGTGCTGAAACGGCTGCTCAACCACTCAAATGTGGAAGTGATATATCTCGACTTTGCAAAGGCCTTTGATAAAGTCGATCATGGAATGATATGTCACAAACTGCGTGATCTCAACATAGTTGGAAAACTGGGAGAATGGCTTCATGACTTTCTGAAGGATAGAAGTCAGGTGGTAGTAGCCAATGGGGCCACCTCCATTAACACACAAATAGTGAGCGGTGTTCCGCAGGGCACTGTTCTGGGACCACTACTGTTCATAATGGCCCTCTCAGACATGCCCTCAGCCACGCAGAGAGCCACGATCACAAGTTATGCAGATGATACAAAAGTTTCACAGGCAATACAGAACCCTGAGGACACTAAACACCTGCAATGTGAGCTGGACGAAATATACAAGTGGGCTGAAAAGAATAGCATGCAGTTCAATGCTGGAAAGTTTCAAGCTTTATACTATCAGCATGCAAAACTGAATGCAATACCCAATGAATACACTGGACCGGAGGGATTGCAATCCCAGAGGCACAATCAGTGCGTGACCTGGGTATTCACATGAGTGATGACGCGACCTTTCATGTACATGTTGCTAAACTGACAATGAAATGTAGACGGCTGGCTGGATGGATTCTTAGAACCTTTAGAACAAGAGAACAAGAAACCATGATGGTCCTCTGGAAGACACTTGTCCTAAGCCACTTTGACTATTGCTCTCAGCTATGGTCACCATCCAGTGTCAAGTTGATCACAGAACTTGAGGCGATCCAACGAAGCTACACAAAGAAGATAGCCTCTATGCAGAATGTAAGCTACTGGGAAAGACTCAAGAGATTAAAATTATATTCCCTGGAGCGTAGGCGGGAAAGATATGCCATAATATACATCTGGAAGATCCTGGAGGGAAGTGTCCTGAACTTTGGCATCGAGAGTTACGCAAATGCCAGAACTGGGCGCCACTGCGTGGTGCCTAGGACTCCAAACCTGCCATCAAGATGTAGGACAAGATTCTGTGATAGCCTGGGCTTCCGAGGCCCACAGCTCTTCAATATCCTCCCGAAGAACCTGAGAGACCTGCATGGGGTGGATACAGATGTCTTTAAAATGAAGCTGGATCTCTTCCTGTCAGGTGTCCCAGATGAACCAACTTCACGGCAGGAGGGGCAGATGAGGGCAGCTGCATCGAACTCTCTCATGCACCAAATAGCAGTTGCTAGAAAGCCTCCATGAAGTGAAACCAAGTAGCAACACCAAATGGCGGTGCCCCAGCATGGCCACAGCTCATAAGCTGAAACTAGAATCAATCAATCAATCAATCAATCAATCATATATATATATGATATAAACTCCGTTATGTATGTCTGTCTGTGTGTCTTCTCGGATCTCGGGCATTCTCCATCCGATTGCGCTCAAATTTGATATGTAGATACCGACGGTATAAGGGCGTGTATAAGTCTTGAAAAAATTGCAAAAATCGATTCCAGGTGAGAATGCGGTCGATAAACCCGTTTTTGTCCTGCCTTTCTTCCGTCAACCTGTACTTAACTGCACCTTCCATTTTTTGTTGTTTTTATACTGCTTAAAGGCACGTTTCTTTCCTGCCAAGCTTACTATTTAAACCATGTTTGTGTTCTCCCAGTCAACAGCCTTATCATTACTGGTACTTTAAACTCTTCGGTTGCATATTTGTGTGAATAAAATCGTTTTTCTTTGGAATAGAAAAAAGTCTATCTTTATTTCTTCTTTTGCTGGTGTCTCAAATTTAAAAAAGTTAAATCAGTGTTTCTCAAAGGGTAATCCAATGGGACGGTCGGACAAGTTGTTGTGAGAAAATTTGGTTTAAATGTTTAACAACTCAGCACCGTCCATTGGACGGGGGGGGGGTGCTTTTGCTCGTATACACACACAAACACACACACACACATATATATATATATATATATATACACACAGACGCATCATACATAATGTACATATGTACACAGAATGCTGATAAGCAATTTGCTACAATATCACTTGTGAATTGTCTTCGTTAAAAGTACAATAGCTATCAGCAGAGAGAGAGATTGAGGAGAGAGAGAGAGAGAGAGATAAGAGGGACAGGAGAGAGAGAGAGAGAGAGAAAGAGAGAGAGAGAGAGAGAGAAAGAGAGAGAGAGAGAGAGAGAGAGAGAGAGGAGAGTGACGAACAATTGGGCTGGCGGTTGCAATGAGAGCAACAAATGCTTTTTGGCTTTTCTTGACCTTTTTCAATGGTACGTATTCTAATATTAGAAAAACAGAAATAAAAGATTCACTGATTTTGTGAAAAGTTGTCTGTCTATGATACATAGTCATCTATGTATCATACTTAACGTACATACAACGGTGCCGAGCCAGTAACCTCAGTAATTGTCCATAGATAAGATCTCTTATGAACTTAAAAACATAATAGATTTGAAAGAGAGACAAATTATTGGTCCAAATCACAGGCCAACGACAACGCCAGATGCCCTTTAGCCTTTCTTTGGCTTTTACAATGGTGCATGCACTCAGCCAGTCACATGCTCGGATGAGTATTCGTCATCCATGATGTAGAAAAAAGGGAATAAATCCTTCACGGATTTCACGAGTGGCCGCCCAGCTCCTGGTACGAATTTTTGTCTCCCTTTGCTTTTTATTGTATTTATAACACAGAAACTCCATAAGAGATGTGGCGGCAAGAAAAGCACTACACTGACTGACTATCAAACAGTGTATGTATTTTATTTATGATACTTAGTTTCAGCTGGCCTCCGCCACATTAATAATAATGTAAGAAAATTGGATCATTCACAAATCAGTTCTCTATTTAAGAGATTAGGACGTATGTACATTATTCGACGGATATTTGTCCTCATCTTGTTTGTTGTTAACATAACGTTTCGGCTGATATACCCTTCAGCCTTCTACAGATGTCTTAGGAAAATTTCGAACCTGGGTTCACATTCCTAAGTATTTTTCGATGTTATCATTATTATTGTGCAAGCCATTGCTTGCAATCGAACTTGGTATCTTGGGGTTAGCAGCCCGCGCTCTTAACCATTCCTCCAAATGCCTGTTGGCAATTATGGAGTGAATTTTAGGGCTTATAGATCTAATATTTTTCTATCCTTCCTTAATACTGGTTCCCATATGTTGCTCATATCAACCGAAACTTTGTGTTAACAACAAACAAGATGAGGACAAATATTCGTCGAATGTAAATAATGTAAATAATGTAAATAATGTGCATTCACAAATCAGTTTTTGGAAAAACTCCGTACACATAAAGCAAATAAATGTAAAACCTCAGCTGTATCAAAAATAACAAAAAACATTATAGTAAATATGGCTTCTTACTGTCTACGGAGACATAAAATTTGTAAAGTGTTAATATTTGTCACAAACATAGGAGGCAGAAGGTCCGATGTTTGAGACAGGCTAACAAGTCACTTAAATAGAGACAAATACCTGGGCATTATTTTCTGCTATCATGCAATCCGGTGGGATTTCAACTCTGAATTTAGAGGGATGGAACAAGCCCAGCAAATGATTGTCTAAAACGCATCCGAGTTTCTGTCTGTCAATCCAAGACCTATACTACAAGTCCTGAAATTTTGAGAGGGAGTATGTGGATTTCCTCGGCTCTGGTGCTCCACTGGTAATTATTGTATCAACTCCGTTATTATGAAAGGTGAAGTCGTTCTGCGAAAAGCAAAGTCGCTAGGTAATTTTGTCAGGCATGTAACTATACTGTCATCTCACTGACATCTTGATAACTTCTTATATAAAAGTCTACTATCAGGGAGCTGGGCAGTACTAACGCCACATTCTTACAAAAAGCCTGATTGTGTGTCGTATGGCTCTATAATCATTCAGTCCTCCACGCTTTCCACCCACAAACATTCCATTACATCTGAACAGCCCTTGATCTTCTCTTGCCCCAGGTCGCCGGCCATGCCCCAGGTCGCCGGCCGTGCCCCGCGAAGTAATGCTATGAAATATGCAAATTAAAAGCAAATAATAATAATAATAATAATAATATAATAATAATAATAATAATAATAATAATAATAATAATAATAATAATAATAATAATAATAAATGCCTTGATGCAGTACCAGGCAGTGGCTCTCATGGCTTCTGATCTTAACTGATTGGAAGTGTCATCATGTACATTGTTTTGTCTTGGTATAAAAGATGGGCTACAGCAAATATTCTGCTCAATACCACAGATTTGCTTGTCAGTTGTTTGACCGTAACCAGTTGAGCATGTCCTTTAGTGGCTGACGATATGTGCATCTCTGATCACGAGCAGAAGTAGTGGGGGAGCTTCATAGCCATCTGTCGAGAGGGATTCTTTGGGGTTTGAATAATTCACCTCTGGAAACATGGGTGGTTCTTTCAACATCCTTAAACAACCCTTATTCAGGCACCTTTTGAGCAGGATGGGCTACTCAACCTGAAGAAAATTATAACTGGGCCCCACCTGCAAGGTCATGTGCTGTTTATCTTGATATGAGATCACCATGTCGCGCACATATGGTTGTGATGCATGTGCCTGGTGTACCCTTATCAGACGGGTAGTCATGATGGGTATATTGGGCTTCGTATATTTTACCCCAGTGTCACTTTGATGGCATGAACTGCTCTCTCACTCAATAATAATAATAATAATAATAATAATAATAATAATAATAATAATAATATAATAATAATAATAATAATAATAATAAAAAATAATAAGAATAATAATAAGAAGAAGAAGAAGAAGAAGAAGAAGAAGAAGAAGAAGAAGAGAGAAGGAAGAAGAAGAAGAAGAAGAAGAAGAAGAAGAAGAAGAAGAAGAAGAAGAAGAAGAAGAAGAAGAAGAAAAGAAGAAGAAGAAGAAAGAAGAGAAGAAGAAGACAAAGAACAACATCAACAACAACAACAATAAAAACAACAGAACTTCCCATGTTCGTATATCAGGAGTGAAAGATAATAGTGAGAGATGATATGCAACTGGAAGGAACAGCCTAAGTGTTAACGTTGTTTCGGAAACTTTTCTTTCAAGATTGGAAAGCCTAGCTATCAAGCCAAGGAAGACTACTCGCTCGTCCATAACTTTTTAAGAGGAATATTTCTTCAACTATCACCGGCGTTGTTGTGTTTAAAAAAGACATTCTTAGCAGAGAACGGTTATAGTTTAGAAAAACTAAGAAATGTCTAGTTCACGCTAGATATGAAAGCAGTGGTTTGTTTGTGAACTAACACACTACACATACAAATATATATGTGTGTGTAGAGAGAGAGAGAAAGAGAGAGAGACAGATAGACGGACAGATAGACAGAGATATATATTAAATATTTATGGATATATAATAAAACACACATACATACGTATGTGTGTGAATGTGTACGTAGTGTAAAATAATTGTTTGTTAGACATTTATTACAATGGATTACTATATTGTATAACGTTTAGCTCAGCCCTAGTTTTTATATGATTATGTCAACATTTTGTGTCTCCATAGAGAGTAGGAGGCCATATAATGTTGTTGTTGTTGTTGTTGTTACAGCTGAGGTTTTACATTTATTTGCTTTAGGTGTACGGAGGAGTTTTTCCAAAATCTGATTGGTGAATGATCCAATTTTCTTACTTTATAATTAAAGATTTTTATTTACACATTATAAGTATTTATCGTTGCATATTTTCGTATTTCATAATTTTTGTTATCATTAATTTACTCGTAGTTTAGCATAATTTGTTACGGCTGCGTTTATTGGTATCAGTTAAAATCTGTGAAGTCTGTGTAGCAATGATGACGTCTACAAGTACAGCAATTATTGATAACAATATAATAAATTTTAGAAAATGAAAAATATAAACTTTAAAAAAGCAAACACAAAAGTCAATAGCAGGAAAAACAACAATGCTGCAATTCAACATTTCTTTAAATATAAATATTATACAAGAATGGGAACGATATCAACTGAAATGCAAGAGGCAATAGGAGGGGATCATTTCTCTCTTCTGAGACGACATGGGATTCGTAGTTTATTGAACAGGCAATGGAGGAGAAATTTACTTTAAAAAAAAAAATGAAAAAGAAATTGCAAACCAGTTGAGCACCGATGTTTTGGTGTACTTGTACCCGAGACTTTTGGTGAAAATCATGCTTAGATTCAATGGCCATCATATGCACCGTCCAAGATGACGTGAGCGAATACTTTGGTGTAGTCCAGGTTTTCTGTTCTGCGGCTCATATGAGACCCCAAGGTCCCATAGTTTTTCTAGTAAAACTTTATGTACAATATTTCATTTTTTTAAAACAATTCCTAATAATATTTAGTAATAAAAATAAGGTTGGTTTTTAGCATCGAATGTCTATGAAGTTCCATCCAAGTAAATTAAGAATTAAAGGCAAAAGACGGTTGAGATCCATGGTCCTAAAGCAACACCAAAGTTAATATAATTCTGATTTATCACAGAACCAAGATTAGAATTTTATCGTGATTAAGGGATACTTTCCTTTAAAGTAGGCTATGGCTTTATGAAGGTTTTTATTTGCGTTGCTCTATTTGTTGTTTCTCGTTAATATTTTTCTTTGCGCCTGAGAACAACGCCGCCATTTCTCAACGAAAGTTTTTCCGACTTTCTCACCATTCCATAAAATGTTTCAGCGTTGAGTTACCACTGGAAAAAGCAGTGAAGATTCACGGAAAGAGTAGGTGGCAAACTGGTAGTTATAATAAAACTGGTAGTTGTATTCTTGCTCACACCATCATGTTACTTACATACACACACACACGCGCGCGCGCAAAACACTTTTAAACACACACACACACACTCTCTCTCTCTCTCTCTCACACGCACACACAACACATCCGCATACATTTACGTACACGATCTCACTCACCTTTCTTAGTTCTCACTCTATATACACAGATATTTCAAAGTATTTATTACACTTCCTCGTTTAAATATGATATCTTTGAAAAGATAGTATGCGGGTTGAAATAAAAGGTGGAGAGAAAAACAATATAATTTGCATCACATTTAAATGTAATAATGTGTATGTGCATATTCAGACGATTTCATTTACACTACGAGTGTTCTGAAACCTGGCTAGCTCTCAATCTACTTTACATAAATGAGAAACAAATTTCAGTGCCGGGCATGATTAACATATATAAATTTATGTACATATTTCCTTAGTGTAACAAACTGATATCGGGAGGAGGGGTTGTATCTCGGTAGGGTCATTCTGCAAACAATATACACGTATTGTTTCTTTTTCACTCATATGTTATTATTATTAGTCAATTAGTTAACAATTCATCTTTCTTCTAAGGTGATAGACAGACAGAACTGAAGCAGGCCTGGAGGAGAACAGAACGTCATCGATGGAGACACGAATGGCGATGGGAAGAAATTTACAAATCTAGCTGATTGCTTGATACACGTAAATAGTTAACTTATTGATTAATAGTAACAAAAGAAGTAAACAAGAATCAGTGCGTGTTATATTTTAGTATAATGACGCTCCCGAGATAAAACAAATTTTGTTTCTGTTTCAGGAGTTCAAATCAAAAATTTTGCAAACCCAAATGTCCTTGTATAATTTACCAGTTTTCCCATTTGAATACATACATACATACATACATATATACATACATACACACGCACACATACACACAAACACACACACAGAAACACAGATATATGTATATATTTGTATTGTAACTCTGAGACCCCCCACCGACCGCTCCTATGTGTGCGTATGCTTAAATTGTGCGAATGAATTGCTATCAGTTTTCTTTGATAGATTCTTCACTTTTCGCAAATAAATAGAAAATACCATAATCATTATTGTTGTTGTTGTTGCTGTTATCATTATTTTCATCACTATTATTAATGTTATTATTATTATCATTAATATTTGTATTTTAGTTTGTTTTAATATTCATTTATCTGTGTTATATTTTTCTTTCAGATATATCTAATTTATGTGTGTTTGTTGTTGTTTTTTTTTCTATGCTGAAAGTACTTACGAATCATTTATCATCAATCAGATTTTATCTTTCATGTTAATAGGTTTTATCTTTTACTGTTATTTAGAATTGAACCGAAGAAAAAGAACGGAACAAAGAATATTGAGAAAGGAATTTAAGAAAAAAAAAACCGCAAGTTGTTTCAGATATTTGAAAGATCAATTAAGATTGTTATGATAAACAATTATTTTCATGATCTTAAGCGTTTCAATATATCGTTTCTACAAATGTAATCGCCTTTACATATATATACACACACGCACATATATGTGTGTGTTTGTGTATCTGTCTCTGTATCTATGCATATGTGTGCTTTTTGTCTGTGAATATGTGTGCGTGCATGTGTGTGTGTTTCTGCTGAAATACCTATGGAGAGAAAATACATGTAAATTAACTTAACAAATTTACTGTAATTACTTCAAATTATGTATCTATTTCCTTGATAATCACTAAAAATTATCACGCGATTTTCGATTACTTTATCCAAATTGTTTTGCAATTGAAAAATATCTATATTACATTAGAATAATTCGTAGTTTACAATGACACGAAAATATCCAAAATTCTAGACAATGACCACGCGTCATTGACGAAAAAACCCATCAAAATTATTCAAATATTTCTTGAACAAATTATATGTAATTGGTAATGTTTGTGTAACACCTCATACAAATGTCACCAGTCTTAATCAAAGAGTACGATACTGACATTGCCAAACATATTGAAACGTCTGTCAATTGCTGACTATAGAATATAAGGAAAAAATTGACTCTTTAAAGAGTGAGTTTTAGATTCTTCTGTCAAAGACCAAATGGCGGACTTTCCTTTCCGTAAATGTGCAAATTGTATTAGTCTTGAATTTGGATCTCAAGAAAACCCAGCTGATGGCACGATTTTATCGAAGCGGCTGCCCCCTCCCATAAAATCACTGTAATAGCAGTGATTTCTGGGAAATATCTAACATTTCTGGCCTGAACGTTCTTCGGAAGAAGACCAAGCAGTTGGTATTCGTCAATCTCTATAAATTCTCTGAGAGCCCTCTACACTCTTTCCTACTTGTTTCTCTATAGGGCCCTAACATGGCAATGGAACCAATTACATTGTCCGACTATTACAGGACTGTTGACGCCTGAGAACATATTAAGAGCCGAATGTCTAATCTTGCTTTCCGTTTGACAGAGCACTGTTTCTCACTAAAGAGAAGAACCGTGATAGAGGATGTAGCCAGAGGTTACCAACGCAAGATGGCCGTTTAAAAACTGGCGCAATATTAATCAACACACGAGAAATCCCCATAGACTTTGTTGACAGGAGATTGACAACCTAGTCAGTGTAATGTGCTAGTTGTACAATAATTAAAACAGTGTCTGTTCTGAAGTGCTGAGGCAAAATGATTAAGGCAAAGCATGATAATGAGGCAACATGCATAATGTGGAGGAGCGATAACACACGCTGACCAGCTCTGTTTGTCAATCCTTTGATAGTCTTCTCTTGGTGAAGTTCTGACGGAGAAGGCTACCTTCCAATTGTTCTAGTAGACTGAACCAAGTGTGTATCCTGCTGTTTAGTGCTTAAGGTCCTGTCCCACTACATGTGACTCTACATAGCAAGGCAAGGATCTTTGGAGTCACAGACTTGGCCGAATTAGACTTTATTCGTGTTAAGGTCTTGCATTCATTTTCATAATTCCATTCACCTCCATATCCGATAATATTTTCTGCAAAAAAACTCCAAAAATATGGTTCTCTGCATCCTT
>NC_043002.1:59970154-59977654 GCF_006345805.1 Octopus sinensis | reverse complement strand
GTCATGGATTTCTTGGTGTCGGAGGTGTGCATAGTATCGAATATTCAAAGACGACTACAGATGTTTTACGGGGATGTTGCCGTTGACGTGATCAATAAGGACAGATGGATGATGACGTTTAAAGTAGATAAGAACAGTATTACGGACAAACAACAAGGTTGGAGTCGATGTGATTACTGACTTGAGTCGTCAACGAATGAATGAATTGATCCGCGAGGACACAGGCTAACCACAATCTATGAGCTACACAACAGGACTTGAGCCACAATGCAGGGCATAAATGTTGGAAGACATTGGGTATGGAAAAGTGTGTGGATACCTCAGGCATTGACACCCGTTTTAAAGGAAAAGATGGTGGATATCTGCCCTGAAAAACTAGATGTGCTTGAAAATAATGAAGACCCCTATATTTTTTACACATCTAAAGACTAGGAAGTAATTACATCCGTACGAAATAAACTGAAAGGGATGGTTTAGTCCATAGAATAGAGTTTTATCATTTCTTAAAATTTCTTCAGAATTTCAAGACCTAAGATTTTCAAAAGGCAATGGCTAGAAGTGAAAATTATGTTGCTGGTTTAGTGGAAAGTCAAATGCATCATTGTGTTTGAATTTTCTGGAACTTCACTGTACATATATATATATATATGTGTGTGTGTGTGTGTGTGTGTGTGTGAGTGTGTGTGTGTGTGTGTGTGCATGTATGTGTGTGTGTGTATGTACCTCCGCGATCGCTTGACAACTGATACTGGGGTATTTATGACCACGTAACTTACCAGTTCGGCAAAGGTGACGATAGGATAAGTAGCAGGCTTACAAAGAATAAGTCTTGTGGTTGGTTTCTTCGAGTAAAGCGCTTTAAATTGGTGCTCCAGCATGGGTGCAGTCAAATGACTGAAACAAGTACAAGAATAAAAGAATTGCCATCCTCATTGATCTTTACAATACTCTTTTCGATAATTTTTTCTCTAATCAACGATATCCAGGTAATGTGTAACTCATGTCAATTCAGCAAAATAAACTATTTGTTTCCATCTTGCATTGAACCAGTTATATATGTAAGGTGACCTCTAACACCGCATATAATTTTAACTTTTAATTCTATTTAAAATCCAGCAATATATTTAATCCCACCGTTGATTCTATATATACGCGATTGTAATTACTTTAGCACCATCAAAGAAAAACGCTCTATATTCCGCCATTTAAAATCATCGCACGTTAACCTGCTTTTGGTGTTTATTTAATCAACCCTTTTCCTATAAAGTTCTGCAATTTACCTTTATTTTTTCCCGTATATTATTTACTGTTTTTTTATGGGTTTCTAATTTCTTTAACCTTCGCATGTTCAAATCAAATTTCCTCAGATTGCAGAGTATAAAGTCATCTTTATATTTGAATTGAAATTCATAGAAACCATCAAAAGTATGTCACCTGAATGTGTCGTTATCTTGCGTAAACTGTTTTCTTGTTTTCCCTCAAACAGGTCATTCTACTGACTTCA
This sequence comes from Octopus sinensis, assembly GCF_006345805.1. Taxonomy (NCBI): domain Eukaryota; kingdom Metazoa; phylum Mollusca; class Cephalopoda; order Octopoda; family Octopodidae; genus Octopus; species Octopus sinensis. The sequence goes on along the minus strand of NC_043002.1, from coordinate 59,976,150 downwards.
CTATGATTTCACATTTTTAGCCATTTCTGTTTTGGCAGAAGTGACTGTGTGATAAGAAGTTTGCTTCCCAACCACATAGTTCTGGGTTCAGTTCTACCCCGTGGCACCTTCGTCAAGGGTCTTGTATTATAGCCTCGGGCCGACCAAAGCATTGTGAGTGGATTTGGTAGACGGAAACTAAAACAACCCCTTTGTATATATATATATATATATATATATATATATATGGGTGTGTGTGTGTGTGTGTGTTTGTCCCCCTACCCCACCCACACCACCATCACCACCATCACTTGACAACCGATGCTGGTGTGCTTTTTCCATCCAATATATACGTGCCTTAGGTCTCTAGCTGCGACCCGGCCGGAAGATGAAATAAAATGCAAATCAAACCGAAAACAATAATAATAATAATAATAATAATAATAATAATAATAATAATAATTAATAATAATAATATAATAATAATAATAATAATAATAATAATAATAATAAAATTATTTGTTTATCACATGGTCATCATAATGCATAGTGCAATGAATGATGAACAGAGAGCTACAAAATGCGGTTCGTTGGACACAATTTTTATACAAAGATGAGTCTGGCGTTAAAATGGTTAACTCAATGAAAGTGGACACAAGTTTATATATTTATAAACAATACAGGTAATTATGCAGAAAAACATACGCTCAATTGTGTGCGTGTGTGTATGTGTGTGTGTGTGCATGCGTGCTTGTACGTACTCCGTTTAGGATACTGGCAAATTTGAAGACCCAAACACAAGATGTATCTCAATATCTTTATAAATATACAACGTGTATATACTTTTATTAATGGAGTATTGTTTTATGGGAGCGCAAATGTTGGGAAAACGTGTTATCTTATTAGAGGCCAAGTGATAAAGAAAAGTTAATAATCCATACTTACACAGGCGAAAAGTAAAGAAAATACGAGTGAATGAATGCCGCTATGAAGAACAATCTTAATACGAAAAAAGAAGAAGCGAAAAGAAAATCTCTACAAAATGATAAATATAACAGTCTCTATATCTAAATGAGAAAACGAAATAAACAGTAAAAAATCAGGCATGAATAAGATTTGTTGATAAGAATGTTCGGTGGGTTCTTTTGTATTTTTTGGTTTTGCTTTCGGTATCATGCGCTCACTTCTTTAGAGATATATTCTCTGGTGATAATCATTTACTCCATTTTGTTTTTTAGTTTTGTTTTTGCCGGTTTGGCCACGGTTATTAACACGGATGTATGTATGGATAGATACACATTCCCAAACAAATATATGTATACTAGCTGTTGAACTCGGCGTTGCTCGTGCTCTCTGTGTTGAAGTTAAGCCAACCTCTGACCATTGAAATTTTACACGTTATTACAGTTCATGTCCATTAGTTGATGCAATCTCTGGAATTAAAGTAGAACCTTTACCGTCTGCCCTAATACAAAATTTACCTAAATCTCAAATTTCATTAAAATCGGATAAAAAATATAAAAGTTAGGGCCAAAAATAAAATCCCTATGGGTATTTGTACGCAAAAAAACCTATTGATTTATAAAACCATTGCTCAGGCACAATTACCGATATTTGTCATATACTGACATCAACTGAATGCCATGAGCCTCGCTCACTCATCGATTTTCATCAAAATCGGACAAAAAAATGAAATGCAAAAGCTGCATGAAAAATAACATCGTTATTGGAATTTCCATTTAAATACCCGATTGAGTTCTCAAAAAGCAATGCCAACTGAGCATTATCGAGTTTTTGAAAAACATCCGGCCTTATTTGAGCTTCAGGGCCTGTGATCTACCAATGTGCCCAAAATCATTAAAATCGTTTGGATGGTGTGGGAGGAGTTAGAGAAACCCCCAAAACACACGCAGACACCATTACATATTTACGTGTATAGATATATGTATATAATTTCACGTGCGTGTGTGTATGTATCACGAGTGACGAGGGTTCCAGTTGATTCGATCAACGGAACAGCCAACTCCTGACGTTAATATCCAAGTAGTTGAGTATTCCATGGACATACATACACTTAACGTAGTTTCCAGGGAGATTCATTATGACAGGAAATGGGACGAGGTTGGCTCTTTGAAAAAGAAGTACTATTCATTTTTGGCAGTTGAGTTAAATGAAGCAATGAGAAATAAAGTGTGTTGCTCATGAACACAACGCGCCATCCGGAGTAGAAATCACGCCCTAGCGGTCGCGAGCCGAATAAACAAACCGCCATGCCACGCGCACATTTATATTCGATGGAATGGGACGAGAACACTCATTATGCGGCCATGCGATGCAATGATCTATAACGTGATGCGCAAACATTTTGATTGCGCTACGTTTTAAAGTACAACAAATGTCAGCCGGCGAAGTTAATCACGTAATTACTGTCCGTTTGTCCTTCCATTAATTTCATATTTCTGTGCGCGCCTAGTATTTTATTCGGGGCACACACACACACACATGCAGCACACACAGACAGAGTCATTCGCACACGCATACACAAACACACACACACACACCCACACACCACACCACACACACACACACACACACCACACACACACACACACACACACACACACACACACACACACATATATATATATAATATATATATATATATAATTAAATAGGGGTAGAAATGATATTAATAAATTAAAACCAGTGGCTTAGCATATATAAAAAATCCGAAGATTAAAAATTTTTTACATACAAAAATTTAGAGGATTGACCACTAAAAAAATGAAAAGCGTATATGCTAGATATAGACGTCAAAATCACCATTTTCCACGAAGAATGTGTTCTCAAGAAAAAATTCAGCAAAAAACCAAAGCGTAAAAATAAGCAAGACAAATGAAAATATATGAAAAAAAAATTATTACCTACGTACTAATTAGTTTCACTTGTTAATATTTACGTATATGGATACGCAAACACCTTCATTTGTCTTGCTTCTTTTTACACTTTGGTTTTTGCCGAATTTTTTCTTGAGAATACATTCTTCGTGGAAAATGGCGATTTTGACGTTTGTATCTAGCATATAGGCTGTCCATTTCTTTAGTAGTCAGTCCTCTAAATTGTGTGTAAATATATATATATATATATATATATATATATAGATATATATATATCTATATATATATATACATACATATATACATACATACATACATATATATATATATAACACACATATATATATATTATTGTTTTTGTTATTTCTCTTTTTGTTTCTGTTGTTATGATAATAACCATAATAATAATAATAATAATAATAATAATAATAATAATAATAATAATAATAATAATAATAATATGATACAGCTGCACAATATAATCACTGGGTAATCTGCAAAAACCTGGATTTGCCCCATGAAAAAAAATGGTGGGAACACAATCCACCCCCAGTGCTTGAAAATGACTACATCTCACTCCTCTGGAACTTCACCATTCAAACTGACAGAAAGATAGATGCAAACAGGCCAGACGTCATATTGAAAGACTTCAGACAAAGAACATGCCTCCTCATTGATATGACTGTCCCAATCGATATAAACGTATCTGTCAAGACCTACCAAAAACTGAGCAAATATAAAAATCTTGAAATAGAAATCAGCAAAATGTGTAACCTGAAGACTAAAACAATACCTGTTGTCAGTGGTGCCCTGGGAATGATAGCGAAAGGGGCTGATTGGTACCTAACTCAGATACCAGGAAACCCCAAAATGGCAGAAATTCATATCCTACGCAAAATACTCTCTATATAATCTCAAGGTTTAAAACAAGCTTTAAAAAAAAAAAATTATTTATTAGACATTCACTAGTACTATACCAAAAAAAAACCCCCCCCAAATATATAGCACACTAGACATAACAACAACGTGAACTTCCAACCTGTTGTCTCTTGAGGTCTCTGGGTGAGACTTGGAGCCAACTTGTACAAACATAAAGCAAAAGTTAAACATAGAATAATAATAATAATAATAATAATGATAATAATAATAATAATAATAATAATAATAATAATAATAATAATAATGATGATAATAATAATAATAATAATAATAATGATAGGCAAAACGATCAGCCACCTTTTATATATGGATGACCTAAAACTATACGCTGCAAATGACAAACAGCTGGAAACACTATGAAAGACAGTTCATGGATTTACCAAAGAAATAGATATGAAATTTGGATTAGAAAAATGCGCCAAAGTAACCATGAAAAGAGGAAAACTAGTTAAGAGTAACAACATCACACTAGATGAAGCAAATGAAATAAAAGAATTAGACCAAAGCCAAACTTACAAATACTTAGGAATCCATGAACTAGATAAGACACAACACACACAAATGAAAGAGAAAATAAAAAAAGAATATTATAGACGAGTTAGATCAATACTAAACACAGAGCTCAATGCTAAAAACAAGATAATAGGTATCAACACTTTAGCTGTCCCAGTTATAAGTTACAGCTACAATATCCTTAACTGGACACGAAATGAACTGACCAAAATAGACAGGAAAACAAGAAAAATAATGACAGGATCTAGGATGCACCACCCAAAATCTGACATAGAAAGACTATATATACAACGTATAGAAGGTGGTAGAGGCCTTATCCAGCTGGAAAACTACTATAAAATAACCACCATAGGACTGCAAAAATATCTACTTCAGAAGGAAGGAAAACTAATCCAGATAGCGGCAAAACACGAGCAGAACAAAAAACTGTTCTCAGTATTTAAGGAAGCTGACAAATACAAACAAGAAATCATACCACCTAATAAACATGAAGAAGAAGAAGAAGATGATGAAGAAACAACAAAAGCTATAAAAAAAATGAAATCCAAACTAAAAATAGAACAGCAACGAGCCATGATAAAACGATGGCAAGAAAAGCCCCTTCATGGTAAATATTGGACTAAACTAAACGCAAAAGAAATAGACAAAGAAAAATCCCGCAATGGTTGAGAAGCTCAGGTCTCAAAGCAGAAACAGAGGGATTTTTAATTGCAGCACAAGACCAAAGCCTCCCCACCAGAATTACCAAAAACATGTAATGAAAAGAAATATTACAAGTAACTGCAGAATATGTGGAGATGGACAAGAAACAATAAATCATATTATCTCTAGCTGCCCAGTCCTGGCTAAGAAGGAATATATTCACAGACATGACAGAGTTGGAACTTACATACATTGGAAGCTATGCCAACATTATGGAATAACAACAGAAAAAAGATGGTATAGGCACACACCAGAAAAGGTCACAGAAAACGAGAACCAACCATACTCTGGGATATGCCGATACACACAGATAGAGAAATTAAGGCCAACAGACCAGATATAGTTGTCAGAGACCATGAAGAAAAACAATGCTTTCTAATTGATGTATCAGTACCGGCAGATGACAACGTGTCTCTAAAAGAAATGGAGAAACTCTCAAAATACAAAGACCTGGAAATAGAGGTAACTAGAATGTGGAATCTGAAAACAGAAACAATTCCTATCATAGTAGGTGCATTAGGCATGATAAAAAAATATTCAGACAAATACATAACAAAAACACCAGGACTTACAAACACATATAACATACAGAAAATTGCACTGCTAGGCACTGCACACATCCTACGCAGAGCACTTTCCATACAATAACCATCAGAGCATCACAACAAATCACAGCACATACCCAAGGCACACAGAGCTGCGCTCGGTAGTGAAGTGAAAGCACGCTATAAAAATAAAAATAAAACTACTGAATAATAATAATAATAATAATAATAATAATATAATAATAATAATAATAATAATAATAATAATAATGATGATGATGATGATGATGATAATAATCATTATTATTTTAATTTTATATATCATTATTATTGTTGTTGTTGTTATATCTACATAGAGATATCTTGAAATACTTTCTAGAAAAAAAATCTGCAATTGTTCGTTCACTTCTTTACATATTTT